>NW_026781611.1:0-229207 GCF_030144855.1 Hypanus sabinus | reverse complement strand
TGAATGTCCTTCTAGTTCTCTTTGAAGAGCTAAATATAAACAACAATGACACAATAAGTAGTTACACTGTGTGTTTGTTCATTGGATTGTGTCTAATCAGACGATTGGGAGCACCAGGTAATTTAAGCGAGGTTCCTACTGGTGTATAAGAACTCTTTGGATCAGTGCTTGCAGGCATTTGGGAAATTTTCTGCAACGGATCGCTGCTTCACGTAGCAAATGGGATACTCCACAATTTTCAACATCGTCAGAATTTACTGCCCGGTGGTTGCAGCACTCGGAATTCCGGGTAATGTTGTGTGTTTGTGTTACTCTCGGGGTATCATAGACTAAATGAATCTCGATTCATTGTTGCATTTGCGGTCCAGTGCATTGGACGGTGAAAAGAAACCTTCACTCTAATTTATCTTCTAATTGTAATTCGCGTTAAAATGTTTCATCTTGCATTTGTGTATTGTTTGGGCGTTTGATACGGTTTTATCCTATAGTGGACACAACTGTATTCCAGAAATGTTTAAGTGTGCTTACAAAACGCGCAGACCGAAAGTACCGCACCCACAATGCCGGCGAAACTCCGTGCAACAAGCAGCATTTATGTAGAGGAAGAAATGTTCGAGGAGACCCTGCAGCAGGACTTCATCAGAGCAGTTTGCAAAGATATCACTTCGCGCAACATCCTGATAGCGACAGTACTGACTTACCAGATCCGGTTAACGCTGAGCCCGCCCTATGCCGTAATATCTTCCTCTGACGTCCGGCTTTCCCGGCACGATTCCTCTCATTAAATCCTCAAATTTCACTATAGGGACGAGGAGACTTGATGCACCTCAGTTATTAAATCCCAAAGTATTATCAGCTGTTCCCGCATCTCCCAGTGTTAAATTACTTATTCCTCCCCTGTCATCATGAACTGAAGGAATTTATATATATAAATATATTTATATTATATTTATATTTATATAAATGTGGCCAACCCTCCGAGGTCCCTCGATCCTGAATGTTTCAGTGGAGTTACCTTGGTATCTGCCATTGATGTTCAATCAGCGAACGTGACTCTTTCTCATGGGTCCTCCCCGATAGCGGAGAAAACGCAGCCATGCAGATGATTTTTCAGAGTGGTCTGTCGGACAATTACTTATCTGCTTCTGCAAAGAAAAATAGGATTCTCCTCAAACCAGCAGCTGCAGCCATCACTCCATTACCTTGTCTTTCCAGCGTGACTGTCTGCTGAAGTGAGGAGTATCATGTGTGTCTTGATGTATTAACCTCCCGTTCAGTGGCTTCCCCCTTCCTCATTTTCTTTTTAACGATCCCATAAATTATTATTGAATGTGCAGAATTTAATTTTCGGGCATTGATTTCAAATTCGTTTTGATTTTTATGATCATGCGCATTTCCCACGATTAATTCACTGATCACAACTGTCTCGGCAAAGCTCTGTTTAGTTCACCCGTGGTGCCCATTCGCAAGTTTGGCATCTCTCTTTTCTTGGGCATCTAGTATTCAGGACACATCGCTGGTCCGTCCCTTGTTCTTATAGAGAGCGCAGCGTGTGAATCTGGATTTAAAATGCATTCATGATCTTTATTCGATGTAATTATGAAAAAAAAACATTTTAAATGGAAGCCAAATAAATAATCGCTTTTAAAGAATTGTAATTACGTCATACTGTCTGAAATTAAAATCAATCTGTCCACCATCCGTGCCGCTCTCCGCAAGACGCCATCCTATTAGGGACAGTTCTTGATAACCTCGCCTTCCCTGACTGGGACACGGCCCGTTACTGACTACATAACAGAGCCGCCTGAGGGTTAACTGCTGGATGTGAAACTGGCGACATGTTAATCGTGTATTAAGTGGAAGGACACCCTGACACCAAACTATGGCCCGTTCGACTATTACTGACAGTAGGCAAATAAAGTCACACGAATCATTCTGCGGTTAATGATGGTATGTTTTAATAATTTCTTTCAGTTAATTTAACGGCGATTGTGATCCTGTCCCGCGGGAAGTGCGGTCTGTCCAAATGCATCGCTCTCTACCTTGTGGCCATGGCGGTGGCCGATCTGATGGTGGTTATCATTGTTATTATACTACAGAGGATAAATCATATCTATTTATTTACTAATTTCTTGCTCGTAACTCCGACGTGTTCTCTACTACATGTCCTGAGTCTCGCAAGCTTGGACTGTTCTGTTTGGTTGACGGTAGCTTTCACTTTTGATCGGTGCGTCGCCATTTGCTGTGAGAAGCTGCGGAACCGATATTGCACCGAGAGAACAGCGACTGTGGTGGTAGCAACAGTGAGTGCGGCGTGTTGTGCCCAGGCCATTCCATATTACTTTTCAATGGATCGATGGCGTTGTGTTTCTTCAGCAGAATATTTCACATCACCACTGTGGAAAGCCTACGAGGTATTTGACATAATCTTAACACCGTTACTACCAATATGTTTAATTGTGCTCTTTAATGTTTCAACCGTCAAACGTATCATAGCGACAAATAGAGTTCGCCAGGGACTTCGAAAACGCGGTGAGAATTGTAATGACCCGGAGATAGCAAACCGGAGAAAGTCAATGATACTGTTGTTCGCACTGTCAGCCAATTTCATATTATTTTGGATGCCCTATGCTGTGTATTCTGTGAATTGGCAATCCGAAAACTATTTCTACACTGACAGATATTTCAGCTCACCGACATACATCCTGCAGGTATGTGGGTTCATGTTGTCTTCTCTCAGTTGCTGCACCAACACGTGTATCTATGGCCTGACACAGAGAAAATTCAGGGAGGAGCTGAAGAATGGCGTTAAGTATCTGCTTGCAACAACAGAAAAGATTTGCAAATAAAATGCAAACACAATTATTCCTTCTTGCAACTTCAAAACGATTAATTCGAATAGTATTTCATTTGAGCTTCAGGCGAACGTGTTTTGGTATCTCACTGTTCAAACGATTTGCGTGAGTTAGGCAACAGGGTTTAAATTATTATTATCATTAAGGAATATAATTCACTCCGATATCATGTAATTTCAATCCATTATATTTGATTGCACCGTATCTAAGCCTACGAACAGGAATGAATCTCACCCATTTGGAAGAGTATTTCATTTGAGTTTCAAGCGATTGTTATTTCAGAATCTCACTCTCCAGTCATCAGCGGGTGTTAAAGAACAGGGATTAACCTGTTAATATCTTCATGAAAATACTTCTGACCGGGATGTCATAAAACTTCAATAAACTATGGCTGGTTGCAAGGTACCTGAGCATTTGAACAGTAATTAATCTGATTCGTGCACTGGGAAAACTGTTGACAAAATCTCGGCATTGTATTAAAACATACATCATATATAAAAATATATTATTGTATAATCCGAAATTCTTCATTATTGCCTCGGCTTTTACGGCATTTATGTTTCATATTATTTACTCTGAATATTAGCATCAGACGGTAAATGCAATGTAATAGTTGTAGAATGATTTAGATGTTCTCCGCGTCACTGTACCATTTCCGCGCCGAAACAGTCTGGTATCGCGACGTAACAAGGATCCCTTCATACTTACCTGTCACGAATGTGACGTGATCGGCAGGGGCTTGGTCTTTGAACTTAAGTAATGCTAGCGCTTTGAAATACATTAATGCAAGCTGCTTGACAATTTTCAGGGTTTGATTATTGCGGAGGCATTAACAGTTGATATGATGTGGTCATTTGGAGATTGCAGAAGCACTACTAATGATTTTTTTAAGAATTGATGAATTCTGGCATTGTACCGGATTTCTGGAAAATTGCAAATGTTACTCCGCCAGTTAAGAAGGTTGGGAGGCAGCAGAAAGACATCTATGGACTTGTTAGCCTGACATCAGTGTTTGGGAAAATTTTGCAATGGGTTAAGGATGAGGTTATGGAATACCTGGTAGCACACAAGGTAGGCCAAAGCCAGCATGGTTTCCAGAAAGGAAAATCCTTCCTGACTAACCTACTGCAATTTCGTTGAGGAAATTACAAGCAGAGTAGACAAAGGAGATGCAGTAGATGCGGCGTACTTGAATTTTCAGAAGGCCTTTGACAAAGCGCAGCACATGAGGCTGCTTATTAAGATTGGAGGCCCATGTTATTACGAGGGAGTAACTAGCATGGGTGGAGCATTGGCTAATCGGCAGAAAGCAGAGCGTGGGAATAAAGGAATCCTATTCTGTCTGGCTGCCGGTTACGAGTGGAGTTCCACAGTGCTCAGTTTTGGGACCGCTGCTTTTTACGACGTATGTCAATGATTTGGACTATGCGATTAATGGACGTGGCTAAATTTGCCGATGATACCGAGATAGGTGGAGGAGAGGGTTGTGTTGAGGAACTAGAACGTCTGCAGAGAGACATAGATATTTTAGGGAACTGGCAAAGAGGTGGCAAATCTTCGAAAATGTATGGATTTGCACTTCGTTTGAAGAAATAAACAGCCGGACTATTATTCCGATGGTGAGAGACGTCAAAATTCAGAGATGTCAAGGGAATTGGGGTCCATGTGCAGGATACCCTAAAGGTTAACCTCCAGGTTGAGTCGGTTGTGAAGAAGGCGAATGCAATGAAAGCATTTATTCTCAGAGGTACAGGGTATAAGAGCAGGGATGGCATGCTGAGGCTCTATAAGGTACTCGTGTGACCACACTTGGAGTATTGAGTACAGTTTTGGGCTCCGTATTTTGGAGAGGATATACCGACATTGGAGAGGGTTCAGAGAAGATTCACGAGAATGATTCCAGGAATGAAAGGGTTATCTTCCCGATAAAGTAAGATCAGCTCTGTGGTATATTCCCTGGAATTCAGGAGAATGTAGGGTAATCTCAAAGAAACTTCACCGATGTTTAACGGCTTGAAAAGATATGGCACCGTTATTTCTCATGGTAGTTTAGTCTAGGACAAGAGGGCACGGCTTCAGCATTGAAGGACGTACATTTAGAACAGAATTGTCGAGAGAGTACTTCAGTCAGAGGGTGGTAAATCGGTCGAATTTGTTGTAGAGGGTATGTCATAGGGTACATTTAAGGCAGCTAAGTTCCTAATTAGCCAGGGCATCAAAGGGTATGGTCTGAGGGCAGTGAAGTGGGGATGACTGCAATAATTGGATCAGCCCATGATTGAATGGCAGAGCAGACACGATGGTCCGAATAGCCTCCTTCTCGTCGTATATCATGTGGTCTTATGGTCATATAGTTTGGACCATAAGACTTTAAGATATAGGGGAAGAAGTAGGTCCTTTTGCCCATCGAGTCTGCTCCGCCATTTTATCATGGCTAGTGCCATGATATCTTGTGACCAAAATTCTACTGCCTCCTCACCAGATCATTCAAGCCCCTTACCAATTAAGAATATATCATTCTGCCTTAAATATAGATGAAGACTAGTCCTCACAGCTGCCCGTGACAAATAATTCCACAGATTCCCCACTCTCTGGCTGAAGAAACTCCTCCCTATCTCCATTCGAAAAGGAAACCCTTCCTTTCTGGTACTGTGTCTTCTGATCATAGACTCGAACACCGTAGGAAACATCCTCTCCACATCCACTCTATTGACCCCTTTCACCATCCAATAGGTTTCCATTAGGGCAGCATTCATTCTTCTGAATTCCACTGACTAGAGATCATTTTCGGGAACCTCCTTTGAACCCTCTCCAGTTCAGCACATTTTTTCTACGACAGTGTACCGGGAACCACTCACTTACAGGAAGTGAAACCTCACGAGTGTTTCTAAAGTCTCAGCATTACATCCTTTCCTTTATACTCTAGTGTTCCTGTAATGAAGGTTAACATCCCGTTTGCCTGCAGGCACCAACTGCATATTAACCCTGACGAAATCAAGGGTTAGGGTTAATAACGAAACCCTAACGCTCTGCAGACAGAAACTTCTTCCTCAGTCAACAGAAATGTTCCGAGATTCCTTTTCGCTTCGTCTACTCCTTGCATCAAGCACTGGCTGGAGGAGACTCACTCATTGTGCTCTCAGTTTCTGGTAGTGAGAACAGTATTTACCAACATGATTTATTAACTGAGTAATTGATGCAGAGAACGATTTGTCAGTCATGGTCCCGCTTGGAGTGTAATTGATTGCAATTCCTTCCGGACCCTTCTTGAATGAATCGGGCTACCCTTCCGCTACTATTGTTGTTGCCCTTACACTCATCTTCTTCCTGTCACCGCCACCCGTCCCGAACACATCTTCGCTGCTCCCTAACAGGGATACAGTTTACCTTGTACTTCTCTGCCAGTCCATGAGCATCCGCATCCAGCACGTCATTATCCATCACTTCCGCATATTCAACGGGATTCTACCAACAGTCGTATGTGTACTTCTGACCACCCCCTCTCTGAGGCAGAACGTTCTGTCCTTAGCAAAGGCCTCTCTTTCGTCCCCCTCCGTCCACACCTCTGTGAGTTCCGGACCCACCATGACGATGTCTTCTTCCGTCGGCTACGTTAACAAGAATTCCCCTCCCTCATTGATGAACCCCCCCCCCCCGGTCCAGACCACTTCATTTTCACTCTGTATGTCCAATCCTTATACACTGCCATTCCCCATCAAGAAGGCCTCAAAGCCCTCCGCTGCTTTCTTGACAATACACCTCACCAGTTCTCCAACACCAGCAAACTCCTCCGGTTGGCGGAACTGAAACTCACACTTAATAACTTCTCTTTTGATTCTTCAACCTTCCTCCTCCTCCTGGATAACCCCACCCCCGGGACTTCTACCTGCACTCGATCTTTGTATCTTCAACTATCCGCGAGACATGAAACGCCTCAACATCACCTCTCCTCTCTCCTGTTCCAGCCTCACTCCCTCTAAACGCATTGCCCTCCACTCTCTCTGCACTAATCCTAACCTCACCATCAAACCTGCAGACAAAGGTGGTGCCGTAGTAATCTGGCGGACTACCTCACTGAGGCCAAACAGCAGCTCTCTGACACCTCCTCTTACTTACCCCTGGAACAGGACCCCACCAAAAAACATCAAAACATTGTCTCCCATACCTTCACAGCACTTATCAACTCCGGAGACCTTCCATCCTCACCCAAATGACTCACACCCCGCAATGCTCGGTTTTACCTCCTCCCCAAGATCCACATGCCTGACAGACCCGTTAGACCCATGGTTTCTGCCTGCTCCTGCCCCACCGGAGTTGTATCTGCCTACCTGGACTCCATTTTGTCACCCATGGTTCTCTCCCTCCTCACCCACATCCGGGAAACATCCCCTGCCCTTCATTTCTTCAATAATTTTTCAGTTCCTAGGTCCAGAACACTTCATTTTCACTGTGGATGTCCAATCCGTATACACTTCCATTCCCCATCAAGAAGGCCTCAAAGCCCTCCGCTGCTTCATTGACAATACACCTCACCAGTTCCCCACCACCAAACTCCTCCGGTTTGCGGAACTGGAACTCACACTTAATAACTTCTCTTTTGATTCTTCCCAATTTCTTCAGACCAACAGTGCAGCTCTAGGCACTCGCATGGGCCCCACCTATGCCTGACTTTTCGTGGGTTATGTGGAACAGTCTAAGCTCCAAATCTATCCTGGTACTGCTCCCTAACTTTTCCTTCGCTACATTGACGACTACATTGGTGCTGCTTCCTGCACCCATGCTGAGATCGTCAATATCATCGACTTTCCCTCTAACTTTCACCCAGCTCTCGAATTCACTTGGTCCATCTCGGACACTTCTCTCCCCTTCTCGATCTCTCGGTCTCCATCTCTGGAGACAGACTGCCCACTGACATCTTCTAAAGCCCACTGATTCTCGTAACTACCTTGACTTCCCATTACCTCTTCCCACGCTGCCAAATGCAAAAATGCTGTTCCCTATTCCCAGTTCCTCCCTCCCCGCCGCTTCTGCTCCAAGGATGAGGCATTCCGTTCCACGACAAATGTCCTTACATTCAAGGATCGTGGTTTCCCTACTGTTGTCATCAATGTTGCCCTCACCTGCATCTGCTCCATTTCCGTACTTCGGCCCTCGCCCCATCCCGTCACCACAACAGGGACCGAGTTACCCTTGTCCTGACCTACCACCCCGTCAGCTTTCGGATCCAGCACATTATCCGCCGCAACTTCCGCCACCTGCAACAGGGCCCCACCACTAATCACATCTGTCCCTCTCTACACTTCTCTGCTTCCCGCAGGGATCGTTCCCTCCTGGTCCACACTTCCCTCCCCACAGATCTCCCACCTGGCACTTATCCCTTCAAGCTTTCTCCTTCGCTCCCTCCCACCACCTTCTTTATGGGGCCCCTACCCCTTCCCTCATCAGTCCTGACCGAGGGTCTCGGCCCGGAACGTTGACTGCTCGTTTCCACGGATGCTGCCCGACCCAGCGTGTTGTTCGCGTGCGACGACGCAACCTGCAAGTTAGCCTTCAGGATGCTTTGTACAAGGACTTTCCAGACCCATTGCATCTCAGATTTCTGTATTTTCTTTCCATGTGGAAAACTGTCTGCTCATTTATTTGTTCCACCAGAGTGCATAACCATGTATTTACCAGCGTTATATTTCATTTACCGCTTACCTGCAAAGTACACCATAACATCTCCCCCAACCATTGGGTTCAGGCTGACTGGCCTGTAATTTTCTTTCTGCTGCCCGTGTCCTTTCCTAGAGTGGAAAGACATTTGCAATTTTACAGTCCTCCGGAAACACGCTGGACTCCAATGTTTCCTGAAAGCCCTATACTAATGCCTCCACAATCTCCGGGGTGCAGATAATCTGATCCTGGTGACAAATGAACTTTTAGGTCTTTCAGCATTTTGAGCACCTTCTCCTTTGTAATAGAAACTGCATTCACTTCTATTTCCTATCACCCTTCAACATGTCTTCTGCGGTGGGGACTGATGTAAAATATTCATTTAGTTCATCTACCATCTCGTTGTTCCCCTTTATTCTCTCTCGGACCTCATTATCTGGCAGTCTTATACCTATTCTCATTTCTCTTTTATTTTCAATGTGTGCTTGCCAGCTTGCTTTTGAAAATTTTTGCCATTTGATTTTTTTTCGAATTCATCTGTCCTGTATCTTCCTCATTTTCCCGGAGCCCCCTGCAATTTCAGCTCTGCTGTCATCCCTGCCTGCTCCGCCTTCCAATTTACCTTTGACAACTCATCTCTCATAGGACTGTGATTTTCTTTACACCACTGAAGTACCGCGACGTCAGACTTGTGCGTTAAACTTCTATTCAGAAGTCAGCCCGAGTCCACAGCACTTTTGTTAACCTTTGAAAGTACCTGATTCTACGAAGTTCTTTAAGTTCACAATGAGGCGGCGAAAACCTCGTTATTCCCCCTGTGGCAGGGAAGGGTAGAGTCAGGCAGTGCATTAGTGATAGGGGACCTGATAGTTTGCGGTACAAAACAGGTGATACTGTGGCCACAAAAGAGACCCAGGATGCTGCCTCCCCTCCCAAGTGCAAGGGTCCAGGTGTAATCGAGCGGCTGCAAGATGTTCCGAAGGGGAAGAGTGAACAGCCAGAGGTCGTGGTGCATATCGTTAAAAAATAAGTGGAAGAGCTTCTACAGACGGAGTATATAGAGTTTGGAAATAGGGTGAAGAGAAAGACATACAAGGTCATAATTTCTGGATTACTTCCAGTGTCATGGGCTAGTGTGGCTAGGAATGGAATGATAGTACAACTGAATGAAAAACTGAGGAGATGGTAAAAGGGGCAGTGGTTTAAGCTTCGATCAACAGAACATATTTTTGGACAAGCGGTGACCTGCAGAAGAGGCACGGTTTTCATCTGAAATGGAGGAGAACTAATATTGTGGACGGGAAGTTGGCTAATGCTACTTGGGAGGATTAAGCTGGTATTGTAAGGGGCTGGGAATCGGAACACCATGTCACTGAGTGAAGGACTGGACACAAAGGTAGTTATCAGTGAAAGCACGGACAGGCAAAATCAAGTAAATATGTATGATGAGACATAGTTTGAGTGGCGTGTATTTCAATGCAGGGAATGTTATAGGTAAAGTTGATGAACTTAGAACATAGATAAGTGCATGGAGCTACAATGCTGTGGCCTTGACAGAGACTTGGTTGAGAGATGGGCAGGGAAGCGTAATTAATCTACCAGGCTTCAAAAGCTGGAGAAGGAAGTAAAAGAGGTGTGAGTTGCACTACGAATCAGGATGAATATCACAGCCGCACTAAGGGGAGACATGGTGCAGGATTGAGACACTGAGTCTATTAGAGCAGCACTCAGGAACGGAAAGGGTGCAATCAAGCTAATGGGATTGTACTACTACCTGCTGTTGGATAATGAGTCTATTCAGAAGTCCTCTCAGTGGGTGAGCAGTAGGGTGACAGAAACCACAACTCCTTCACTTCCAAGATAGCTACAAATAAGAATGGGATATTTGTAAACTGGAAAAGGGCAACTTACAAGAGCATTAGGCAGGAATTAAGATGATCTAATTGGAAATAACTTCTCTTCTGGCAAATCCAGGTCGGACATGTGCTTAATCCAGTGCTTAATCCATGTGCTTAATCCAGTGCTTAAAGCCTATTTGCACAGAGCACAGGAAAGTTGTGTTCCCGTTAGAGGGATGGACGGGGATGGAAAGAGAAGAGAAACTCGAATGCCCACAAAAGTGAAGAATTTAGTCAAGAAGAAGAAAGAAAAATATGTCAAGTTTAGGAAGTTAGGATCAAATGGATTAGATGAAGGCTATACAGAATACAGAAAAGAGCTTAAAAAAAGGAATTTACGAAAGCCAAGAAGGGCCATAAAACATCCTTGGCAAGTAGTATTAACGTGAATCCCAAGGCGTTTTATACATTTATCAAGACAAATTGATAAAGGGGGCGAGGGTAGGACGCCTCAAGCGTAAAGAGGGAAATATTAGCGAGGATGTGGAGAATATGAGTAAACTACAAAATAAGCACTTTGCTTGATATAACCATATAACAATTACAGCAGGGAAACAGGCTATCACGGCCCTTCTAGTCCGTGCAGAATGCTTCCTCTCACATAATCCCAGCGACCTGCACTCAGTCCATAACCCTCCATTTCTTTTCTGTCCATATACCTATCCAATCGTACTTGAAATGCCAATATCGTACCAGTCTCTACCAACTCTACTGGAAGCTCGTGCCACACAGCTACCACTCTCTGACTAAAGAAGTTCCCACTCGTTTTACCCCTAAACGTTTGCTCCTTAACGCTCAACTCATGTCCTCCTGTTTGAATCTCTCCTACGCTCAATAGAAAAGGCCTATCCACGTCGACTCTATCTATACCCCTCATAATTTTAAATACCTCTATCAACACCCCCTCAATCTTCTGCGCTCTAAGGAATAAAGACCTAGCTTGTTCAAACTTTCTCTGTAACTTAGGTGCTGAAACTCAGTTAACATTCTAGTAAATCTTCTCTGTACTCTCTTTCTATTTTCTTTGACGTTTATTCTATAATTCGATGACCAGAACTGTACACAACACTCCAAATTGGGCCTTAGCAATGCCTTGTAAAATTTTTACTTTCCATCCCAACTCCTAAACCCAATGCTCTCATTTATAAAGGCCAGGATACCAATAGCTTTCTTCACCACCCTATCCACATGAGATTCCACCTTCAGGGAACTATGCACTATTATTCCAAGAGCACTCTGTTCTACTGCACTCTTCAATGCCCTACAATTTACCATGTCTGTCCTATTTTGATTAGTCCTACCAAAATGTAGCACCTCACACTTATCAGCATTGAACTCCATCTGCCATCTTGCAGCCCACTCTTCTAACTGGCTTGACTCTCTCTGCAAGCTTTGAAAACCTACTTCATTATCCACCACGCCACTTATCCTAGTATCATCTGCATACTTACTAATCCAATTTATCCCCCCATCATCCAGATCATTAATGTATAAGACAAGTAACATTGAACCCAGTACATATCCCTGAGGCGCACCACTACTCACCGGCCTCCAGCCTGACAAACAGTTATCCACCACTACTCTCAAACATGACATTCCACGCACAAATCCATGTTGACTCTTCCTAATCAGACTCTGTCTATCCAGATAAATAAATATACCATCTCTAAATATAATTTCCATTAATTTACCCACCAGTGACGTGAAACGTACAGGCCTGCAATTGCTAGGTTTATTCTTAGTACCCTTTTTAAACAATGGAACAACATGAGCAATACACTAATCCTCCGGCACCATCCCCGTTTCTAATGACATTTGAAATATTTCTGTCTGAGACCCGGCTATTTCTACACTAACTTCCGTCAAGGTCCTAGGAAATATCCCGTCAGGATCCGGAGACATCCACTTTTATGTTCCTTAAAAGTGCCAGGACGTCCTCTTCTTTGATCATCATAGTTTCCATAACTTCCCTACTTGTTTCCCTTACGTTACACAATTCAATATCCTTCTCCTTCGTGAATACCGAAGAAACGACATTGTTCAAAATCTCCCCCATCTCCTTTGGCTGCACACAAAGCCGTCCACTCTGATTCTCTAAAGGACCAGTCTTATCCTTCACTATCCTTTTGCTATAAATATAACCGTAGAAACCCTTTGTATTTATTTTCACCTTACTTGCCAAAGCATGGCTGCAGGGTGACCAGGACTGGGAATTAAACATACAAGGATTTTCGATCATTAGGAAAGACAGGCAAGAAGGAAAAGGAGGTGGGGTGGCTATGTTAATAAAACAAGAAATCACTGCAATAAAGCGAAATGATATTGGCTCAAAGGATCAGGATAACGAAACAATTTGGGTAGAAATAAGAAATAGTAAAGGGAAAAAAAGCAGTGGTGGGAGTAGTCTATAGCCTCCAAACAGCTGTAACTCAGTTGGTCGGAGCATAAATCAGGAAATAGTTGGGGCTTGCAATAAGGGAACAGCTATAATTATGGGGGATTTTAACTTTCATATTGACTGGACGAATCAAGTCGGACACGGCAGCCTTGAAGAAGAGTTTATTGAGTGTATTCGGGATGGGTTCCTTGAACAATACGTTACTGAGCCGACAAGGGGGCAAGTAGCCTTAGACCTGGTCCTGTGTAATGAGACAGGACTAATGAACAATGTCCTAGTAAACGATCCCCTTGGACTGATTGACCATAATATGGTCGAATTCCATATTCAATTAGAGGATGAGAGGGTTGGATCTCAAACAAGCGTTCTGAGCCTAGATAAAGGAGACTATGATGGAATGAGAGCAGAATTGCTTAAGATTGATTGGGAAAATAGATTAAAGGGTAGATCGGTACATGATCAGTGGTGTGTATTTAAGTTATTTTACAACTATCAAAAAGAATATATTCCACTGAAGAAAAAAGGGTGCAAAAGAAAAAAATAGTTATCCGTGGCTAAGTAAAGAAATAAAGCAAAGTATACGACTAAAAAGAAAGTTATATAAGGTAGCTAAATCTAGTGTGAAGATTGAAGATCGAGAAGCTTTTAAAGATCAGCAGCAAATAACAAAAAGATTGATTAAGAAGGGGAAGATAGATTATGAAAGTAAATTGGCGAAAAACATAAAAGCAGATAATAAGAGTTTTTATAGTTACATATAAAGAAAAAGGGTGGCTAAAGTAAATGTTGGTACCCTAGAAGATGAGACCGGGAAATTAATGGTAGGAGGCGTGGAGATGGCGGAAACGCTGAAAAAGTATTTTGTTTCAGTTTTTTACAGTAGATGACACTCAAAATATCCTCACACTGGATAAACAGAGGGCTCCAGGGGGAGGGAAGCTAACTACGATTCAAATCACCAAGGAAATGGTACTTGATAAATTAATGGGACTGAAGGTGGATAAATCCCCTGGACCGGATGGCTTTCATCCTAGGGTCTTAAGGGAAGTGGCGGTCGGGATTGTGCATGCATTAGTGATAATTTTTCAAAACTCGCTGGACTCGGCAATGGTCCCGGCAGATTGGAAAAATGCTAATGTAACACCTTTGTTTAAAAAGGGCAATAGACAGAAGGCTGGGAATTATAGGCCAGTTAGCCTAACATCTGTGGTTGGCAAAATGTTGGAATCGATAATTAAGGAAACAGCAACAGGGCATTTGGATAAACATGTCTTAATCGGACAAAGTCAGCATGGCTTTCCAAAAGGAAAGTCATGTTTGTCAAATTTGTTGGAGTTCTTTGAGGACATAATATATAGGGTAGATAAAGGGGAACCAGTGGATGTGGTGTATTTGGACTTCCAAACGGCATTTGACAAGGTGCCACAGCAAAGATTATTGCTTAAAGTAAAACAATCAAGGGATTGGGGATAATATTCTGGCATGGGTGGAGGATTGGCTTTCTAACAGAAAACAGAGAGTTGGGATAAATAGTTTATTCTCAGACTGGCAGTTGGTGACTAGTGGTGTTCCGCGGGGGTCGGTGTTGGGACCCCAACTCTTTACAATCTACATTAATGATTTGGAGAAAGGGACTAAGTACAACGTCTCGAAGTTTGCTGATGACACAAAGATGGGAGGGAGTGTAATGAGGGCGGAGGACATTGAAACCCTGCAGGGGGACATAGATAGGCTGAGTGATTGGGCAGACATTTGGCAGATGAAATATAATACTGACAAGTGTGAGGTCTTGCACATTGGCAGGAAAAATAATAGAGCAAGTTATTATCTAAACGGAGAGAAACTGGAAAGTGCTTCTGTGCAAAGGGATCTGGGGGTCCTGGTGCAGGAAACACAAAAAGTTAGTATGCAAGTGCAACAGGTGGGCAAGAAGGCCAATGGAATGCTGGCTTTTCTTGCTAGGGGGATGGAGTATAAGAACAGGGAGGTCTTACTGCAGTTGTACCGGGTATTGGCGAGACCACACCTGGAGTACTGCGTTCATATTTAAGATGGCTCTCGAGGCAGTGCAGAGAAGGTTCACTAGGTTAATTCCGGGGATGGGTGGGTTGATGTATGATGAGAGGTTGAGTAGATTGGGACTCAACTCATTGGAGTTCCGAAGAATGGGAGGCGATCTTATTGAAACATATAAGATTGTGAAGGGACTTGATCGTGTGGATGCGGCGAGAATGTTCCCATTGATGGGTGAAACTAGGACTAGGGGGCATAACCTTAAAAAAAGGGAATGCCGTTCCAGGACTGCGATGCAGAGAAATTTCCTCACTCAGAGGGTAGTGGGTCTGTGGAATTTACTGCCCCAGAGAGCTGTGGAAGCTACTACACTCAATAAATTCAAAACGGAGATAGACATTTTCCTGGATAAAAATGGCATTAGGCGATACGGTGAGCGAGCAGGTAAGTGGACATGAGGCTAGGTTTAGATCAGCCATGTGATCTCCTGGGCTAGTTTTCGATAGCCTGGATGGGTCGGAGAGGAATTTTCCAGATTTTTTCTCCTCAATTGGAAAATCGCTTTTTTTTTCCCGGATGATCACATGGGTTTGAGCGGGATGAATAATAAAATAAAATGGGCGGCATGGTGCCCTGTTGGTTGGCACTGTTGCCTTGTGGGATTCGGTGATAACTAGAGTTAAGATTGGATCAGCCATGATCTTGTTGAATGGCGGAGCAGGCTTGAGGGGCCGATTGGCTGATCCCTTACGAACAATGCAATACTATATAGTTCCCCGAACCAGTGGACACACATCCCTCTGTTGTGCTCGCCAAGTGTTCTCAGTAGCCAAGCCGTCACGACAAAGCGCCAGCGCTGTCTGCTAGCTACTGTCTGACACAAAGCCTCACACGCGAACTCATGTAAACACTCAGAGATGCAGACACACAAAGATTCATTAATAATGAACACATCATGAACTTCTAACATTTTAAGGTGTGGGCAGCAATTTGGCAATGCAAATCTATTTCAGGCACTGCAAAGTATTGGGTCTGTCGGTGGATATGAGGATGCACACAGATTGGAGTGCCCTTTGATTTAGGGGTGTGATGAATCTCAAGATTATTTCATTTACAGATAATTTAATAACAAATACACTTTGAGTTGTGTTCTTGCTATTTTATTTAAGGTGCAGGCAGCTTTTTGTGATTTGTTTGAAGTGATTCTTGCTCTGTAATTGTCTAATGCGCAAGTGGGATTGCTGGGTATGTAGATGGATTTGGGAGTGTCGGCAGGTTTGGGGTGCGCACGGATCTGGGTATGTAGGTGGATTTGGGAGTGTCGGCAGGTTTGGGGTGCGCACGGATCTGGGTATGTAGGTGGATTTGGGAGTGTCGGCAGGTTTGGGGTGCGCACGGATTTGGGTATGTAAGTGGATTTGGGAGTGTCGGCAGGTTTGGGGTGCGCACGGATCTGGGTATGTAGGTGGATTTGGGAGTGTCGGCAGGTTTGGGGTGCGCACGGATCTGGGTATGTAGGTGGATTTGGGAGTGTCGGCAGGTTTGGCGTGCGCACGGATTTGGGTATGTAAGTGGATTTGGGAGTGTCGGCAGGTTTGGGGTGCGCACGGATTTGGGTATGTAGGTGGATTTGGGAGTGTCGGCAGGTTTCGGTGCGCACGGATTTGGGTATGTGTGTGGATTTGGGAGTGTCGGCAGGTTTGGGGTGTGCACGGATCTGGGTGTGTGGGTGGATTTGGGAGTGTCGGCAGGTTTGGGGTGTGCACGGATCTGGGTGTGTAGGTGGATTTGGGAGTGTCGGCAGGTTTGGGGTGCGCACGGATTTGGGTTTGTAGGTAGATCTGGGAGTGTCGGCAGGTTTGGGGTGTGCACGGATCTGGGTATGTAGGTGGATTTGGGAGTGTCGGCAGGTTTGGGGTGCGCACGGATTTGGGTATGTAGGTGGATTTGGGAGTGTCGGCAGGTTTGGGGTGCGCACGGATTTGGGTATGTAGGTGGATTTGGGAGTGTCGGCAGGTTTGGGGTGCGCACGGATTTGGGTTTGTAGGTAGATCTGGGAGTGTCGGCAGGTTTGGGGTGTGCACGGATCTGGGTATGTAGGTGGATTTGGGAGTGTCGGCAGGTTTGGGTGCGCACGGATTTGGGTATGTAGGTGGATTTGGGAGTGTCGTCAGGTTTGGGGTGCGCACGGATCTGGGTATGTGTGTGGATTTGGGAGTGTCGGCAGGTTTGGGGTGAGAACGGATCTGGGTGTGTAGGTGGATTTGGGAGTGTCGGCAGGTTTGGGGTGCCCACGGATCTGGGTATATAGGTGGATTTGGGAGAGTCGGCAGGTTTGGGGTGCGCACGGATCTGGGTATGTAGGCAGGTTTGGGGGTGTGCACACTGATTTGGGAGCGAACATTGAGTTGTGGTTTGCAGTCTTGGGAGAACACACGGATTTGCAGATTAGCGCAGATTTGGGAATCCCGGTGGATTCGGAGGTTGTCGAATCTCCAGGTTGTTTCATTGATACAAACTTTAATAATAAATTCCACCTGAACCTTGACCTCTGCTCTTGCTGTTTTTTAGGGGAGAGGCAGATGCTTGAAATGATTCTTGCTCTGAGATAATCTAACTTGCATGTGGGGGTGTCAGCAGGTTTGGGGTGCGCAGAGATCTGGGTATGTCGGTGGATTTGTAGGGGGACGGCGGGTTCGGCGTGGGCAGGAATTTGGGAGTGCACACAGATTTGAGGATTCTGCTGACTTTGGGATGTTTTGGTGAATATAGGGGTGCACAGGGATTTGTGGATGTGAGCATACATAGCGGTTTGTCAGCGAATATGAGGATCCGTGGATGTGGGACACCCACTGATGAGGGGATAAAGATGGGTTTGTTGAGGTGCGAAGATTTAAGGGGATGTCAATGATTACGCGAGAAATATGTATGTGGGCGTGTGTTCGCCATGTTCTTGCTATTTTTAAGGCGGACGCAGCTATTTTGTAAAGTAGTTGAAGTGAATCCTGCTCGGTGAGAGTGTAATGTGCAGGTGTGCGCACGGATTTGGGGTCCGCATGGATTTGCGGATGCGCGCTTATTCGGGAACTGTCGATGAATCTGGGGGTGCATACGGATTTGGCGGCGAATGTTGCTTTGCGGATGCGCACGGATTTAGGGGTAAGTCAGAGAACGTGTGAGTGTAGTGAATCTCCGGGTTTCGGTTGCTTTTGGGGTGTACACTGATTTGAGGATTGAATTATGTTTTGCCAGTGAGCACAGATTTGGCGGATTCGGGGGTGAGCACTGGTTTGCGGACCCGGTGGATTTAGAGGTGAGTCAGAACTCAGGATTAATTCCATATGAACTTTTACCTCTGTTCTTGTTTTTACATGATTTTCATGTTTCATTGTTTTTGTTAACTGCTTGAAATGATTCTTGTTCCGGGATAATCTAATGTGCATGTGGGGGTGTCTGCCGAAATGGAGCTGTGTCGAGTCGCAAGGTTCTTTTATTTCTACATACATTAATAATAAATGCAATTTGAAATTTGGCCTCTGTTCTCACTTTGTTGCGGTTCAGCGGCCATTTTTTGAAGCGTTTGAAATGAGAGTTCGAGAATATCTGCATTGCGGAGACAGATGGGAAGTAGCTGAACCAAGGGGGATGAACTGAATTGGAGGTGTACGGGCACGTGTACAGTCAGGCAGGGACAAGTAGTGACACAGACACAGAAACAAACGGACGCACACTAACAGTCATAGACAGGCAGACACACACACACACACACACACACACACACACATTCTCAAAACCGCACGTCGTTATCTGCAAATCCAGCTCTCAGCCGTGTTCTTTGACACATACGGAGTGACATGATTAAAACATAGTCCCCCCCCCCCCCCCACTAGACTGCTCAATTTCATGGCATATGATCGGGTTAGGGATTGGTCCTGATGAGCCCCCAAATGATCTGTGTGTGACTAAGTCACTGAAGCAATTGGAGGTTTTAGCGGATATGAAATTGTGTTTATTCATCAAAACAAACAGACGTTTTCTTCGAGGCCTCTCAGCAGAGTCCCACAAACACAAACTACATCAAGAGTTTATACTCTTGAGGAGAATGGTAAGAGTATGTGATTCAGGACAATTTCAAAGGCAGAGTGACATAATTTACTTCAATATTCTGTGTCCAACAACTGGTTTGTTTGAAATACATATTTACAGTGGAAGCACATTTAATTGATAAGACACCTCGGACGGTTCAGTCACCTTTGTTGTAACAAACTAACTCCCACAAATGGTCTAAGTATTATTCCTTTAAACACAACCTGTCATCGCAGGGATTGCACCTGTCTGACGTAATTGGTTTGTAAATAATTTAAAAACCTTTATTTTTCAATCTGTTGAAATCTGTCCCAATGGAATTTCTAAATGGCTTTAAAAACCCCAGGCACGTGCTGCCTTAGCATTTCATTCCCAGAGATCGCCTGTCGCACAAAGAGACAAATCACAGGCCAGGGAAAATGCCTGCAATGTTCGATAGGTATATCAGTGTGGAGAAAATATTGTACGTGTTCATTGGCATCTTTGGAGTTCCTGGTGAGTGAGCAGAGCAATTCATGTTCGGTATTTCTGTGTGTTAACCGGTGTGAACCTGTTTAAAATAATGTTACAAGCTTACAACCTGACCATCATTGCACAAATATCCATCAGAGAAATCGATCCTGTCAATTTCACATTCTGAATTTTCATATTTAATAACAAGTGTAACTAAGTCTATGTTTCTCCTCCAACTCACGGGATCGAATAGAAAGCTGTTCCTGCCTTGAATGACACCTTGTCCAAAGATGTCCCAGTGCTGGGGCCAGGGATCTCTCCGGGAAGTTGTGACTGGGAGATGTTTGCATTCTGAAGTACACTTTTCCTAAGTTATTGTTCAGTGGAAAACCTTAGTCCTGTGATTCACGTCTCCCTGTGGAGTCTGTCACAGTCTGATCCAAATGTCTGTTGGTCAATTATTGCTGCTGATCACCTGAACCAGTGTTCACGGATCTGCTAACGTGTGATATCGAACTGAACTGCGCCGTAGAATTAATCCATTAACTCAGCCTCAGGTTACTAGCTTGTTTCTGCTTTCCCTCTGAGACCCGTCGGGAATCGGGGCCCCGCTTCGTCCAGACGAGGGATCTCGGACCGAAACTAGAGTTTGCTCAATTCCATGGAAGCTGCCTGACCTGCAGAGTTCCTCCAGTATTTTATGTGCGTTGCTCCGTTTTATGTCGCTTCTCGGCCCCGTCAGATGCTGAGTTTCCAGAGACCTGGTCAGTCCTGGTTAAATCAGTGAAACCGGCTCCATCAGCGACTGGAATCGGGATCAGCACCGATTGTGTTGTCCGTGCAGCTCGTTTTCATCGCCGACGTTTGCCCGCACAGCGTCCTAACTCCACATTGAAGAGACTGTGTGACCCCTGTCTGATGTTGGATTGTCAACGGTTCACAGACTCTCGCACTCCTGATCTTCAGATGAGAACCGATCCGTTGTAAATTTCCGCAGAATCTGTTCAGTAATGTCCAGTGTCTGTTCTCTCTCTCTCTCTCTCTGTCTCTCTCTCTCTCTCTCTCTCTCTCTCTCTCTCTCCCTCTCTCTCTCTCTCTCTCTCTCTCTCCCTCTCTCTCTCTCTCTCTCTCTCTCTCCCTCTCTCTCTCTAGTGAATTTATTGGCGATTGTGATCCTGTCCCGGGGAAAGTGCGGCCTCTCTACCTGCACCACTCGCTACCTGGTGGCCATGACAGCGGCCGATCTACTGTCCATTATCACCGAGGTTATTTTGTATCGAATCAGTTGGTATTACTTCCGGTGGAGTTTTCTGAGCATCACCCCTGTGTGCAGTGTTATCATTGTATTGAAGTTCACAGCCACACAATGTTCAGTCTGGTTCACCGTCACTTTCACCGTTGATCGGTTTATCGCCATTTGCTGCCAAAAGCTGAAAACAAAATATTGCACCGGGAAAACTGCGGCTGTGGTTCTAACAACAACCGGCGTACTGACCTGTCTGAGAAACGTTCCCCGATACTTCACACTGGAACCCGCAGTGATCATCGACAATGTACCGTGGTTCTGTATGATCATGGACAAATATTTCACTGACCCCGGGTGGGTTGGATATGACTGGCTCGATACGGTTTCAACTCCATTCCTCCCTTTCGGTGGGATACTGCTGCTCAACGCTCTGACAGTCAGACACATTTTAGTGGCCAGTCGGGTCCGTAAGGGGCTGAAGGGTCAGAGCAAGGGGGAGAACCGAAGTGACCCGGAGATGGAGAGCAGGAGGAGGTCTGTGGTTTTACTCTTCACTCTCTCCGGCAGCTTCATCCTTCTGTGGATGACACTGGTTGTAAATTTCATATATTATCATGTCTCAGGAAAAGGATACAATTTCAATGACTCTGAATGGATCTTTACCTACGCCGGTGTTTTGCTGAGGAATTTCAGCTGCTGCACGAACACATTTATTTACGCGGTGACTCAGTCAAAATTCAGGGCACAGGTGATCAGCGCGGTGAAATATCCCGTCACCTCGGTGCTTCAGTTCCTCAATAAAGCGGCGTCCTGAGTACAAACCGGAAACGGCCGCAGTGTTTCCAGTCCGTGTCCAGCCCCTCACGTTCACCACCTGATTTCCCAGGTGTTATTCCCAGGCCGATTAACCCATCGTCCGGCAGCTGTGGGATATTAGCATAGCTTGTGTGTGGGATGGGGCAAAGCACCGTCCCGGAGGATCAGTATCTCATTGGACCGGGAAGATATCAGTCGGAGAACTGCTCCAGAAGGCGCAAACCCATTGGTCAGTAGATATTTGCATCTATTCCCATTCCCTTCTACCATCCTCACTGTCCGACGTTGCACCTTGTCGGCGGCGTATAATACGATGCTAGTTGGCTATTCCAATATTATCACAGCAGTCTCCGCTGTCCCTTGAATGATTGGCCAACGTGAAGGAAAAGGGCGGGATTTGCCTAAACGATGGTCGACATTCCCACTTCAAGGCGTTGATCCCGCCACCAATTGGACTGGATTGTGGTGCGGAGAATTGGGAAATAAAACCCTGGCCGCTTCCATTGTTTTTCCATTTTAAAGGTAAATTACCCCAAAGTCCCAGAGATCGTACGGAATGAAACAGAACATTGTGAATTAAATTAAAGTCACTCCCATTACTTCAGAAAGTTTTTAAATAAAATCTAACAACCCCCGAGGATTGTAATGAAGCCTCCATTTGATTTTTCTTTCTGATACTCTTTTCACTGAATTAAAATGTGTTCAACTGTTTCATTATGACAAAACGTTCACGGCCCAGAGTGATGTTTACCAACACGACATGAGGAATAGTATTGTCAATTGGAAGACGATTCCCATCTCCCATAAATCCAAACTTCTATGTATTCTGTAATGGCATCTCCCCTTGTGACCATTATCCCACCAGTCTTGCCATAAGCCCACAATTATTAACACTAAAAAACCCTTACCTGCTGATTTCCTAGGTGGAAGCTCTTTAACAACAGTTAAACTTTTAACAGCTTTGGTAAGTAAACAGTCAACCCGCTCATTCCCCTAAACGCCTCTAATACCTCTCTAAACTGAAAGGCTAACTTCACATTCAATTAGTCCTGACGAAGGGTCCCGGCCTGAAATGTCGGCAGTGCTTCTCCCTATAGATGCTGCCTGGCCTGCTGTGTTCCACCAGCATTTTGAGTGTGTTACTTGAATTTCCAGCATCTGCAGATTTCCCCGTGTTTGCACTTTGAATAGGAAATAATGATTGATGAGTTTCCAACAGTAATTCTGATCTATTACTGAAGTCACATGTTTTAAGACACATCAAAACCGAAAAGGAATCTGAACAAATTACAAATTTATCTGGGCAAATTTCTTTCACCCACTCTAAGCCGAAAACAGATGGAAACCAATTTGCCGTATGTTTTTATAAATGGTAGGTAAGTCATTTCCCTATCCTTTACTGCAATTACTCCACCAACATTCCCAGTTAAATCATCTTTCGATCCTTCTGCAAAAAAGGTTAAAATGATTAACATGGTTAATGATGAATGGTCCACATATCATAATAACTTTCCTTAATATCCTGATGAGCTAACAAATTCTCAAACATGACAACATCCTTAAACATTATTAAACTGTCCAATCCAAAATGTATGTGCTGGTGGCGAAGGCTGTTGGGGTGGTGAAACCTATCCCGGTTAGGGTGGCGGGAGGATGGGGTAAGAGCGGACGTGCACGATATGGAAGAGATGCGGTTGAGGGCAGCGTTGATGGTGGAGGAAGGGGAGACTCTTTCTTGAAAAAGGAGGCCATCTCCTTCGCTCCAGAATGAAAAGTCTCATCCTGACATCAGATGTGCTGGAGACTGTGGAACTGAGAGAAATGCATCGCGATTTTACAGATAACAGGATTCGAATAGTTATAATCCTGGCAGCTTTGAGAGTCCGTGGGTTTGCAGTAGACATCAGTGGATAAGCTGTCTCCTGAGACAGAGTCAGTAAAAACAAGGAAAGTACTGAAAGGTTGCGCCTCAATTTTGAGACTGCGCCCTCTAGTGCTGGATACGCTCACCAGAGGAAACATCCCCTCCACATCAACCCGATCTGTTCATTCAACACTCGGTAGGTTTCAATGAGATCGCCCCGCGTTCTTCTGAATTCCAGTCAGTACAGGCGCAATGCTGTCAAATGCTTCTCGTATGTTAACCCGTTAATTCCCGGAATCATCCTGGTGAAATTCCTCTGAACTCTCTCCGAGGACAACACTTCCTTTCTGAGATACGGGGCACAAAAATGTTGACGATACTCCAAGTACAGCATGAATAGTGACTGATAAAGGCTCAACGCTATCCCTTTGCTTCTGTATTCATGGGCTAATCTACAGAGGGAATACGAGTTCATATCTCCCAGATAGTGGTTCCAGTGTCAGGCAGTTATGTTGCATTTTAATACTGGAATAATGCAGAAGATTTGGATGGTAATTAGAACACGATAACAAGATGCTGCCTGGATAAAATAAGACTAGACAATCCAGGGGAATTTGCTCTGTTCGGGAGAGGCTGTGGGAAGCCCTACAGAAGTTTATAGGTACCTGAGAAGCACAGACACACTGGCCGCCCGGTATTGTGTTTCGAAGTAGGAAATGTCTACTCGCAGACGAAACGCACTTCAGCAGAAACGGGGAACAGTACTTCACGGGTCCTTTTTGCGATGTTTGTGTATTTTGTAATTTAGTGCATTTTTCTCTCTTTTCATGACACTGCTGCTGTAATACAAACACCTTATATTAGACTGTAATGTTAAACGTGCCTCTGAATGTTTAAAGTCGATGTGTGTTGCAACTGTGTTTTCGGACTCATAGTGATGGTGTCTGGAAGGAATTCCGGGGGTGGTGGTGGAGGCAGATGTGATAGAGGCTTTTAGATACCACGTGAATGGTTGGAGAATGGAGGGAAGTGGACCCTGTGTAGGCAGAGGGGACTGGTTTACTGAGACATAAAGTGACCAGTTCAATTGGTCCAGAACAACACAGTGAGCAGAAGGGCCTGTTCCCCTGCTGTCATTGTTCTATGTTGGTGAGACCACGGCTGGAGAACTGTGCAACTCTGGCCGGCCGCCTCGGAAAGGACGGGATTAACCTGGAATTCGCAGTGAAGATTCACGACTTTTGTTGCCGGCCGTGGAGAACGGGTGTCAAAAGGAGACTCGATTGTGACTGTGCACTGACCCCAAAACTGAGCGTGATGCACCACCGATTCTCCCCTCCGTCACCACAGGCCCCATTGTCACGATGTAATTGTCGGGTTACGTAAAGAGTGACAAATGACACAAATTGTTCAATGAAGAATAGTCACAAACGCTCTCTTTTCATAGGAACTACAGCTTCAGTCAGCTTCAGCTGCCGAACATACGGGGCCGCGGAGCCTACTGGGTGTTGTAGTCCTAATGTCTCAGCTTCTCACTCGCTCCCTGCGTCAACACTATTCCTCAGCCATCACAAACATCTGTTGGAACAGATTCACCGTGATGTCGGAGGAGAACCACGCCTGTCGTTCTGGACGCAGAGGCCGGCAACTACCGACAGCAGGAATTAGGGCAATTAATGCCTCACATTCACCACCCCACTCTGAATAAATTCCTCCTCATCTCTGTTCTGAGGGAAATTTGGAACAAGTGCTGTACCGCAGGGTCGGATGCTGGGACATTGGTTATTTGTATATTTCTCAGTGTGAGTTTGTGAGGCCTCCGTCGGAGAGGGTCGACCATGGATGTTGCGTCCGAACTGTCCAGATATGCACCACAGAAGCCTCAGATAAATACTCCGGACATGGTTTGACCAGAGTGTTATAAATTACAATATAACCTCCTGGATTTTGAACTCAGCGCTTCACGAATAAAAGCCGGTATTCTATAAGCCTCCTTCACCACCTAATCGACCTGTTTCGCCACATCCAACGAGCTGTGAACTTGCATCCCAAGAACTGTCTCTCTGCAACACTGTTCGGTATCTCGCCGTTGGCAGTGAACAAAATTTCTACACCACATTACAGGCCTTTCGGCCCTCAATGATGTGCTGACCATGTCACATACTCTAGAAACTGTCAAGAACTTCCCTACCGCATAGCCCTCTATTTTTCTAAGCTCCATGTACCTAACTAAGAGTCTCTTAAAAGGCCCTGTTCTATCCACCTCTGCCACCTTCGCCATGCATTCCATGCACCACCACTTTCTGTGTGAAACACTTACCTCTGAAACCCCCTCTGTACCTACTTCCAAGCACCTTAAAACTGTGCCCCCACGTGTTAGCCATTTCATCCCTGGGAAATAGCCTCTGGCAATCCACACGATCAGTGCCTCTTATCATTTTATACACGTGTATCAGGTCATCCCTCACCCTCCGGCACTCCAAGGAGTAAAGGCCAAGTTCACTCTGCCTGTTTTCATAAGGCATGCTCTTTAATCCAGGCAACACCCTTGTAAATCTCCTCTGCACTCGCTGTATAGTATCCACATCCTTCCCGTAGTGAGGTAACCAGAATTGGACACAGTACTCCAGGTGTGGTCTAACTAAGGCGTTGTTCCTCTGTAACATTACCTCACAGCTCTTGAAATCAATCCCACAGTTGATGAAGCCCAGTACGCCATACGGCTTCTTAACAACACTCTCAACCGACGCAGCAGCTTCGAGTGTCCTGTGGACACAGACGCCACTATCTGGCTGATCTGGGTCATCGGACAGGGGTTATCGGACTTGAATTATGATTTGTTCAGTGTTGCCACCTCCCCTGAACCCCGACTCGCTGCCTGTCCCAACCCCGGGAGGGTGGGAATTTATCTCAGTTACGAGTCCGGGACAGATTCATTTTACAACGCGGAGACCAACTCCCATCTCCACACCTTCACTCAGAATAAATTCACGAAAAAACGTTAAACTGTCTTCTGGATTTGCGATGAAAACAAGTGTCAAAGAATCTGCTCCAGTTCCGCTCCGGTTCTGTAAACAGGCTGGGTCTTGGGACCAATGTCAGGAGTAATGTCCCTGTAAATATAAATGTGCGGAGAGTGAAATAAACACGAGATGAGAATTATCGATCTATTAATGTTAACTCGCTCACCACGTCCATCAACAGAACAGAAACACGGCGGATTCGGTCCTGAGCTGCCCCGGGTCCTAAAGTCCACCCGCACTGAGTCAGTTTAACGGGGACAAGCCGGGGCGGTGCTGACTGGAAAAGGGAGGTCAAGTTGAATCTTGGAAAGACCGTAAGACATAAGAGCAGAATGTGGCCGTTCCGCCCATCGATTCTGCTCCGCCATTCTATCATTGCAGATCCCGGATCCCACTCAACCCCATACACCTGCCTTCTCGCCATGTCCTTTGATGGCCTGATCGATCAGGAAATGACCATCTTCCGCCATAAATATACCCACAGACAGCTTCCACCGCAGCCCGTGGCAGTGTATTCGACCGGTTCACTACTCTCTGGCTAAAAATATTCCTGCTTACCTCTGTTCAAAAACATCTCCCCTCAATGTTGAGGCTGTGCCGTCTACTCTGGATGCCCCATCATATGAAACACATGCACCCTGTCTCGTCCCTTCAACACTCGGTAGGTTTCGATGAGATCCTGCTTCCTTTCTGAGATATGGGACCAAAAACATTGACAAAACTCCAAGTACGGCCTAACCTGTGTATTATAAAGGATCAGGATTATATACTTAATTAAATATTCCATTCCTCTTCAAAAAAGCCAACAATGTATTTTCTTTCTTTAAGACTTAACCTGTGAAATACCTTTCTGGGTCTCTTGCACGAGTCCCCCCGCAGCTCTGATATTTGAATTTTCTCCCCATTTAAACACTAGTCTGCACTATTATTCCTTTGACCAAAATGTATTATCATACATTTCCCAACACCGCATTCAATCTGCCACTTTTTTAATCCTTCTGTTGTCTAAGTCCTGTTGCAATCACATTGTTTCCTCAGCACTACTTTCCCCTCCACCTATCATTGTATCATCCGCAAACTTTGCCACAAAGTCATCAATTCCATTATCTGAATCGTTGATACACAATGTGAAGAGTAGCGGTCCCAATACTGACCCCTGAGGAACACTAGTCACTGGCAGCCAGCCTGGAAAGGCCCATTTTATTCCCACCTGATGCCTCCCGCCTGTCAGACATCCCTCTGTCCATGCCAGTATCTTTCCTGTAACAACATGGGATTTTATCTTTCTCGGCAACCTCATGTGTGGTACCTTATCAACGGCCTTCTGAAAATCGAAGTAAATGATATCAACTGCCTCTCATTTGTCCATCCTCCTTTTCACTTCCTCACTGACCTCTGACAGGTTTGTCAGGCACGATTTCCTTTTACAGAAACCATGCTGACATTGACTTGTTTTATCATCAGTCTCCAAGTACCTCGGAAACTCACCCTCGTTAAATGATTACAATTCTTTCCCAACCACGCAACTCAGGCTGACTGGCCCAGAAATTCCTTTCTTTTGCCTTCCTCCCTTCGTAACGAGTGCAATTTTCTACTTTCAGATCCTACGGGACCATGCCAGAATCGAGTGATCCTTGAAAGACCGTGACCAATGCATCTGTATCTCTTCAACAGCTTTTCTCAGGACTCTGGGTTGTCGTCCATCTGTTCCAGGTGACTTGTCCACCTTCAGACCCTTGAGTTAGTCACACGCTTTTTCCTTTGTAATAGCAAAGGCACTCGCTCCTTCTGTGTCTGCCACAGTGAAGAATGATGCAAAGTATTCACTAAGTTTCTCTGCCATTTTTTGTTTCCCATTACTACCTCACCAGCATCATTTTCCAGTGCTCCAATATCAGCTCTCATCTCCCTTTCGCTCATTATGTAGCTACAATATAATATCCTGTTTTATATTATTGGCGAGTTTGCTCTCGTGTTTCTCCTTTACCATTCTTATGGCTTCTTAGTTGCCTTTTGTTGAACTTTAAAAGCATCCCGATGATCCAACATCCCACTCAATTTTGCTACTTACATGCCATTTCCTCAGCTTTTACACAGGCCTTTTGATTAATTTTTGGAAGTTCGACTCTAAAGTTTTATGAGATTTTTTTATTTAGATTTCTTGTGCAAGTTATACGCAAGTTTCTGAGATACAAGAAAGCACAAGGCAGTATTTATCAATTCTTATTATAATTAAGAATATTTGCAATGAGATAGGTGCCGGGGTGGGTAAATTACTATTTACAGATGATGGAGGTTTATGAATTTGAGATAGAAATGTCAATTTAACTGTATATAGGATGCCATTAGCAATTAATCAGTTGGCAAATAGATGGGACTTAAGCTTTCAGCGGCAAAAAAACACGTCAAATGTTTTATAAACAGGATTAATAGACCTGCGCTTGATTTGAAATCATCTGATCAAACTCTTGAAGACGTGTAAGTGGTGAGATTTCCAGACAGGTGGATGCACAATGAGCTGACAGGGAAGCACCGTATCAGTAAAATAATTGATAAATGTAAAGGAGCAATAAATATTCTCGGTGTCTCTGTGGATATTCTTCGGGTGCGACATGAAAATCTCTGCTGACCATTTACATTTGTTTCATTAGATCTTGTCTTGATTCTGTGGCTGATGGATCAGCTTCATCTCCAACTTTCAAATGTTTGGCTGTGAGACAAGATTCTGTTATGGTGCAGTAAAGTTGTCTGCTGTTTCAGGTTTACTGATTGATTTTTCGGAGGTTGAATTTAATGTTAATGTACTGGTTTAATTTGAAGGAGCAAAGAAATGATCATCCTGTTAGGGGTGTGTCGGAGGACTGTTGGGAACATCACAAGAAGAGTGTTATAGTTTAGGGTGCTTGGGTTCTTATTACGCTGGGAATGTGGGTTCGTTGAATTATGCAATATGTCCCACTGTGGCATTCCCGGCAACCCCAACTTGTTTTTGTAAATGCCTTTAATGATTTTGGGATACACGGTTTAATAAAGTCTCGGGACTTGTTACGCCTTGAAATCTGTTAGTTCATTGGTACATTAAGGAAATTTATTGTGATGTGTTAATACAGAAGGATCAAAATATAATTTAACTGGGGTTGTTAGTGTGGCTGTTATTGTGCCCACATTATAGGTAACGATAAAGAAACGACATTGACCGATTTCTGGAGAACAACATTCTCGATGCACTTTCAGATGAAGCACGTGACCCCATCGTGAACTTGGTCACATCCTCATCATGGAAGACAATCCAATTGATGTCATCCAAGCGGTCCTGCAGCATGAAGACCGATTGGTCGGACCAACAGTGGATGGATCATCTATGGCCGCTTCTTGTTTCAGTTTTTGCCTGTACATCGGCAGAAGCCGGATCAGAGAGTGATCTGATTGTTGAAGTGTGGTCGGAGGAGCACTTTGTAAGCGTTATGGAAAGGTCGAGTGTGCCAGCTCCCCGAGCGCTCACCTGGATGTGCTGACAACATTTCGGAGGGGCTTCAGTCAGCGATGCTGGATTAAAGTCAGGGCGACAATGAAGGCAGCCTCTGGGTGGGCAGTCTTCAGCGTGTTGAGGGTTTCGTACAGTTCCTTGAGAGCCAGGTCAGTATCAGCCTGGGGCAGAATGTACACTGCTGTGATGATAACACCATGAACTCCCTGGGCAGCCAGCAGGGTCTAAACAGCTGCTCCACATCTGGGCAACAAAGGATTGGAGCACATGCATATTCTGGGTGTTGCACCAAGCATTGTTGTTGACCATGAAGCATACCCCACCTCCTTTACTCTTCCCAGTGAGTGGTTTCCACCTGTCCACAGGGAACAGGGAGAACCCAAAGGGTTCGATGGCGTGGTCCGGTGTCTCCTCCGTCAACCAGGTCTCCGCAAAGCACAAAACATTACGTTCTTTTGTTTCCCGCTGGTGAGAGATTTCACTTATCAGTTCACACAGCTTGTTGTCCACGGACTGGGTTCTCATCATGCTGTGAATATGGGTTCGCTGGATTATGCAATATGTCCCACTGAAGCGTTCTTGGTAACCCACATTGTTTTTCTCAATCCCTTTAGTTGATTTTAGCATACACAATTTAATGAGGTCTCAGGATTCTGTTATGCTTGACAATCTTGATTCATCAGTATATTGTGGAAAATTATAATGATGTGTTAAACATTGCTGCAGAAGAATCAAAAGATAACTTAACCGGGATGACAGTGTGGCTGTTTTTTGTTCATGAATTACAAGTAACGATAAAGAAACGATTTACCAACCATTTATCAGTATATACAGTAGAATTTGTTTCCATCATTTTAGGCTTACGGTGGGTGGTGGAAACATGTTCATGTAAAGTTGTCATTTGTTCAGATGCCTGTTCGGTTTTGATGAGTCTTAAAACAGGTAGTTCTTGCAGTAGGACATATTTACTGTTGGAAACTCATCAAACATTATTTCATAAGCATTGTTTATTGGTTTATATTTCCACTTCTTATGGGTCCCTGCACACAGCGGATCAGTTACAAAAGCTGTTAAAATTTCAACTAGCACATCCAAAGCGAAGGGGTTGTTGGATTGATAATTAAATCAAGATTGATGGGATAAAGGGCATCAATGGAGACAACTTTACAGAATGTTGTATTTCCATGTGAACCCGCAAACCCGCTGATATCCCCTCAAGCACATTAGATTATCCCAGAGAAAGAATCATTTCAAACAGTTCACAGAATAGTTGCCTCCATCTTAAAACATTGAAAAAGCAAACTGCATTCATTTTTAAAGAATTTCTGTCTGTTTGCATCTCTATGTGTTCCTTTGCGTCCTCGTATGTGTCTGTCTGTCTCTTTGTGTGTCTGTGTGTGTTTGTGTCAGAGACCAGGTCACAGACAGCGCTCGGTCTTTGTCGTGACGGCGTAGCTACTGAGAACACACGGCTATCCCGTCTACTCCACACTCCGTGCCCCCACCTATTCTGTAGCGCACAGAAAGGGAACAGACCGGCCTCTCCCGGAAACCACAAGCCTTCATCTCTGAGAGAACATTGCTGCTTTCCAAACTATGAAGAATTACACAACATCTATAATTCACTGTGCGTGTCAACCGTCATCAAAGTGCGGGATGTGGGGACGGGTGGGTGGCTGCGAAAAAGGCGACAGAAAAGGGGGAAGATTAGGGAGGAATGTGTGGAGGAAAGAGTTGGGCAGTGTGGATGAGAACGGATGAAGAGAGGAGGACAGGGGTAAGAGATTGAGGCTGTAGGTATTTAGTCCCCCTCTCTCTCTCTCTCTCTCTCTCTCTCTCTCTCTCTTTCTCTCCTCTCTCCTCCACACTCCCTAACCCGGCGTATTCTGTAGCACATAAAAAGGGAACAAACTGGCCTCTCCTGGAAACCACAAGCCTTCATCTTCCGAGAAAACATTGTCACTGTCCAAACAACGAAGAATTGTACAACATCAGACAATTCACTGTGTGAGTCAACCGTCATCACAGTACGGGTGGGGGATGTAGGGACGGGAGGGTGGCCCAGAAAACGAGCTGCAGTAAAGGAGGAATTGTGGTGAGGGTGAGAGGCAGGGGAAGCATTGAGTAGAAAGGGAGAAAGAGACAATAAGGGAGAGAAGAAGGGGATTGAGTGAGTGGGTAGAGTAGGGAGGAATGTGCGGAGAACAAGGGTGTGTAAGTGGGGAAGTGAACGGATGAAGAGAGGAGAGAGAGTGTGTGAAAGAGAGGGAAATAGGTGAGGCGAGAGGAGGAAGAGAAAGGATGAGGGAGTGGGAGACATGAGATGGAGAGAAAGCGACGGTGAGGGAACGGGGAAGCAGAGGTGGCAAGAGAGGGAAGGGGTGAAAATGGGGGCAGGAGAGTTTGAGGCAAAGAGGAGAAACGGGCAATTTTTTGGAAGCGGGGTGAATGGCAATGGGGGGGAGGGAGGGAGGGAGAGGGGGGAGAGAGGGGGAGAGGGGGAGAGGGGGAGAGGGGGAGAGGGGGAGAGGGGGAGAGGGGGAGAGGGGGAGAGGGGGAGAGGGGGAGAGGGGGAGAGGGGGAGAGGGGGAGAGGGAGAGGGAGAGGGAGAGGGAGAGGGAGAGGGAGAGGGAGAGGGAGAGGGAGAGGGAGAGGGAGAGGGAGAGGGAGAGGGAGAGGGAGAGGGAGAGGGAGAGGGAGAGGGAGAGGGAGAGGGAGAGGGAGAGGGAGAGGGAGAGGGAGAGGGAGAGGGAGAGGGAGAGGGAGAGGGAGGAGAGAGAGAGAGAGAGAGAGAGAGAGGAGAGAGAGAGAGAGAGAGAGAGAGAGATCGCCACACTTTGACCATGGATATCCAGTATCAATTCACATCTGTCCCCAGCAGGAAATCCTGAAAGCTTCCCGACAACAGCCCCAACCAATTCCCCTTCATCGACACTTTATTTGGAGTCAGAGAGCACTATAACAAACAAACCCTTTTTCCCATTTAGTCCATACTGAATTGTTATTCTGCGGAGTCCCATAACCGCAGCTGGACCATTGCCCTCAATACCCCTCCCGTCCCTGTACTGATCCAAACTTTTCTACAATGAAATCCATAACCTCCACTGGCAGCTCTTCCCCGACCCTCACCACCCTCAGAGTGAAGGAAATCCCACTCAGATTCCTTATAATTATTTTACATTTCACCCTTAAACTGCGACCTCCAGTTCCCATCTCACCTAACCTCAGATGAAAAATCCTGCCTGCATTTTCCAACACTAAAGGGAATAAAGTCCTTAACTTTTTCTAAAGCTCGAGTCCTCAAGTCCCAGCAAACGTAAATTTCTCTGCACTCTCTCTATTTTGTTGATAATTTTCCTTTAGGCAGGTAACAAAAACTACACGCAATACTCCAGATTAGGCTTGACCAACGACTTATACAACTTCAACATAACATCCCATCTGCTGTACTCAATACTTTGATTTATGAAGTCCAATGTGCCAAAAGCACTCATTTTGACGCTGTCTACCTGTGACGCCACGTTCAAGTCATTATGAACCTGTGTTCACAGATCCCTCTGGTCTACCAACTCCTCAGGACCCGTGTCTTCATGCACCCCAAATCAGTGCACACCCCGAATTCAAACCTTTGAATATGAAACAATGTTGGATGAGTTTCCAGCAGTAAATCTGACCTGCTGCAAGAATGACCTTTTTAAGACTCTTGAAAACCGAAAGGGAATCTGAACAAATTACAACTTTGCAGCAAAAAAATTCCTCACCCACTGTAAGCGTGAAATGATGACAAGCGATTCTGTTGCACCTGATAAATAGCTGGTAGGTTATTTTTTATTGTTACCAATAATTCACGCAGAACACAGCAACATCAACAATCCCAGTTAAATTATATTTTGATCCTCTGGAAAATGGTTAAACTTTCTCAATAATTTCCTTAATATACACTGAACCAACAAATTCTCAGGCAGAACAGAATTGTTAGACTTCATTGAGTATCTTATAATCAAATAAAGGCATTGACAGAAACAAGGTGGGGTTACCGAGAACACAACTGTGGGACGATTTGCATAACCCAACAAACACATATTTCCAATGTGATAAGAACCCAGGCAACGAAAACTAAAAACACTCTTCTTGTGAAGTTCCCAACAGTCCTCCAGCACACCTTTAACAGCATGCTCATGTTTCCCCCTTACATTAATCCAATATGTTAAGATTAAATTCAAACTCCATAATTTCAATCAGTAAAGCCGAAACAGGGGACGACCTGACTGCACCACAACACAATCTCAAAGCCTGTGCTTGTATCACACACAAACATAATAAAGTTGAAGATGAAGCTGATCTATAAACCACAACCATAATCAAGAATAGAACCAATTAAACAAATGAGATTGGTCAACAAATACTTTCATGTAACACGATAGACTACCCACAGAGATAACTGAGAATATTTAATGTTTCTTTACATTTATCAATTATTTTCTGATCCGCTGCTTCCATGTCAGCTTATTATCCGTCCACATGCCTGGAAATCTTACCACTGACAACTTTTAAGGAGTTTGACCATATCAGTTCCTATCATTTCCAATCAAGTGCAGGTTCATTAATCCTGTCTGAAAAACACATAACTTGTCCCACACATACCTGACACAAAATGTTCAATTAAAACAACTCAAAGTTAGATAATAGCCCCTCCATCCTCATTTCCACAATTTCATAAAAATTCTTTCCTTCCATAAATACCATTTCCCTTTTGAATAGTAAAAATGCTGCTGTTACAACATCTATATTTAACTGGCTTTACTAATACCATCTTCCAAATATAAAAATGAATTCAATGTCATACTTGCCCACCCATACCTTTACAAGATGTACAAATAGAAACAATTAGATAAAAATTGTACAATAGCCCTCTCAATTGCACTTTCCAAACATTAATCAAAAGTCCATCCTTCAAGAAATATTTGCCATTTCAATATCAAAAATATTGCTATTACAACATGTTTATTTAACTGTACTTTCCTAATATGATCTTCCAAACCCAAACTGATTCCAATGTTATTTAAGGCAGAGATTGCTAGGTATCTGAGTAGCCAGGGTATCAAAGGTTATGGTGAGAAGGCGGGGGAGTGGGACGAAATGGGAGAATGGATCAGCTCATGATGAATTGGCAGAACAGAGTCGATGGGCTGAATGACTGACTTCTGCTCCTTTGTCTTATGGTCTTATTCTACCATTCCAAATTCCCCTCTGATAAAACATGAAGTTACCTCTTTTATCGAAAATATAATTCAAACACTCGATTACCATACATTCCACAAGTTTACATAAATGAGACTTTAATGATATTGGCCTACAAGAAGGAGGATCAGACGGGGAGATCCAGGTTTTAGAATGGGAACTACTACAACCATTTTCCATGAGAAAAGTAGATGGCCAAACCTCCAAATGTGATTCAGAAAGTTAAAATCAAGATTTTCTACAAGTTCATGATGCAGTCTATTCCCATTCACAACACTATACTCTGCCCCTTTTCCTTATAAAACTGACATCACCCCTCTACCAACTAACCTGTCAAGCCAAACGACAATATAATCCTGCACAGAAATAAAACTTAAAATGTGCAGGTTTCCTGAACAGATATAACATCGGAAGAATCTGACAAATCAGAAATAAACTGCTGAAAGTGTTGGCCATGTAAAATCAGGCTTCTTGCATTTCACTTCAATATTTCAATCCCATTACATATCTTCACAAGTAGACTGGGATGCAGAAACCCCCACAACTCAGAGCATCATTTACAGCTTCCCACAGAACACCAGTTACACCAAGATACCTTTCTGCAGCTTTCACAATAATTTTAATTCCCTCAGTCTGATGAGATGTCTGAGCAGTACAATTCACCGCATCCGTTATAAACATCACAAACTTCATTTTATCCAGCAGTGAAGTATCTTTGGTGAGAGAACTGTGATGCCGGCATATATCCACTGACGTCACAGTCTGTTCTCTGAGTGGGATCACTTTATCCAGTTTACCTGCTCTGCTTGCTGTACTTGTCCTTGAACAGGCCCTTCTGCTCACTGTGTTGTTCTGAACCAATTGTCACTTCATGCCTTACAAAACCAATCCTTTCTGACTACACAAGGAACACATCCCTCCATTCTCCTCACATCCACGTGGTATCTAATAGCCTCGTTTGCACCTGCCTCCACCACCACCCGATATTCACTCCAGACACCCACCACTATGAGAATGAAAAGCAAATCTCCTTTAAACATTCGGAGTCAGGTTTTTAACATCATTGCCTTTTCAATTTTTTTTTTCAACAGCAGCTATGCAGAGAAAAGAGACAAAATGCACTAAATTACAAAATACTTCAATAGTGAAAAAAGGTCCAATGAGGATGTGTTCCCCCTTTCTCCTGAAGTGCATGCCCTCTGGCATTGGACATTTCCTCTTTAGAGAAAAAATCCCGTCTCTCCACTCTGTCTGTGTCTCTCACATTCCTGTAAACGTCTGTCAGACCTCCCTCAGCCTCTGCCACACCGGAGAAAATTCCCCGAGATTGTCCGGTCTCACTTTATCCAGGCAGCATCCTGTTAAGCCTCTTCGGCTCACCATTCAAAACCTCCACATTATTCTTGCATTCGAATGCAATTCTCCAGATGTGGTTAAACAAGAGATTTATACAGCTGCAACATAACTGCCTGACAATGGAACCACTGTCTGGGAGTTATGAACTTGCATTCCAAGATCCCCCTGTAGACACAGTCCAATCTCGCCCCATGAATATAACAGCAACGAGATAATGCTGAGGCTTTATAAGACATGAGTCAGGCCACACTTGGAGAAGTGTCAACAGTGTTGGGCCCCACATCTCAGACAGGATGTGTTGTCATTGGAGAGAGTCCAGAGGAGGTTCAGAAGGATTATTTTGGGAATGAAGGAGTTAAAATATGAGGAGGACTTTGCAGCTTTGACCCTGTGCTCACTGGAACTCAGAAAAATGCGGGGAATCTCAATGAAATCTACCGAATGTTGAAAGGACTGGATAAGGTGGGAGAAGGTATTTCCTGTGGTGGGGCACAGCCACAAAGTTGAGGGGCCACCTTCTCAAACAGAGGTAAGCAGCTTATTTTTTTTATTAGCCAAGGTGTATTGGATCTGTGGAATTCTCTGCCACAGACTGCGGTGGAGGCCGAGTGTGTGGGTATATTCAAGGTGGAAGTTGATCGTTTCCTGATCAGCCAGGGTATCAAAGGATATGGCGGGAGGTCAGATATCTGGAATTGAGTGCGATCTGGGATCAGCCATGATGGAAAGGTGGCTGACTCAATGGGCTGAATGGCCTAATTCTGTTCCTATGCCTTATGGACTTATAAACAGAAGCCCCCTCAATCATGATGAATCTCCTCTGCACTCTTCCAGCACAAAACATCCTTTGTACAGAATGCTAAGCGAAACTGAATGCAACGTTTCAAGAACGTTATCATGTCAGGCAGCATCTGTTGAGGGGATTAGAGTCGATGGTTGGGACAGAACCCGTCACTTACGGCACTAACACAGGCCTTTCGGCCCAATCTTTTCATGCTGTCCTCCTGCCCATTTAAACTAATCCCTCTGCCTGTCTTTGACACAGAACACAGAAATCTACAGCACATTACAGGCTCTTCAGCCCACAATGTTGTACCGACCATGTAACCTACTCTAGAGACTGCCTCGGATTTCCCGATCATATAGCCCTCTGTGTTTCTAACCTCCATGACGCTATCTAAGAGTCTATTAAAATATCCTGTTGTATCCACCTCCACCATCGCTGCCGGCAGTGCATTCCACGCACCCAGCACTCTCTGTGTGAGAAACTTACCCCTGACATTCCCTCAGTACCGACTTCTAAGCAGCTAAAACTACGTCCCCACGTGTTAGGCACTTCAAGCCTTGAAAAATGCCTCTGGCTATCCACATGGTCAAAGCCTCTCACCATCTTATACACCTCTATCAGGTCACCTCTCATCCTCCGTCGCTCCAAGAAGGAAAGGCCAAGTTCACTCAATCTATTCTCATAAGGCATGCTCTCCAATCCAAGAGCAACATCCTTGTAAATCTACTCTACACTCTCTGTAGTATCCACATTCTTCCTGTAGTGAGGCCACCAGAACTGAACACAGGACTCCCAAGTGGGGTCCAACTAAGCCCACAGCCCTGCCGTGTTGGGGTACAATTACTTTTGTACAGGTTAGGAGAAATATAGCTTCAACATCACCTCACAGCTCTTGAACTCAATCCCACGGTTGATGAAGCCCATCACACCAGACACCTTCCTAACAACACTGCCAACCTCCACAGCAGCTTTGAGTGTCGAATGGACATGGACCCCAAGATCTCTCTACCGTCCACAATGCCAAGAGTCTTACCATTAATATTATATTCTGTGTTCAAATTTGACCTGCAGAAATGAACCTCTTCATCTGTGTTGAACTCCATCTGCGCTTCCCAGTTCTGCATCCGAGGCAAGGAAATAGATTGCTGAGCCTCTGGCGAAGATCATTATGTCCCCATTGTCCACGGGAATTGTACCGGAGTATTGGAGGGAGGCGAATGTTGTCCCCTTGTTCAAAAAGGGTAGTAGGGATAGTCCAGATAATTATAGACCATTGAGCCTTACATCTGTGGTGGGAAAGCTGTTGGAAAAGATTCAGAAAGATAGGATTTATTGGCATTTAAAGAATCATGGTCTGATCAGTGACAGTCAGCACGGCTTTCTGAAGGACAGATCGTGTCTAGAAAGCCTGATGGAGTTCTTTTAAGAGGTGACCAGGCATATAGATGAGGGTAGTGCAGTGGATGTGATCTACATGGATTTTAGTAATGCATTTGATTAAGTTACACGCGGTGGGCTTATTCATAAAGTCAGAAGGCTTGGGAACCAGGGATGTTTGACCAGGTGGATTCAGAATTGGCTTGCCTGCAGAAAGCAGAGTGTTCTGGTGGAGGGAGTACATTTGGATTGGAGGGTTGTGACTAGTGGTATCCCACAAGGGTCAGTTCTGGGACCCCTACTTTTTGTGATTTTTATTAACGACCTGGACGTGGGGGTAGAAGAATGGGTTGGCAAGTTTGCATAAGACACAAAGATTGGTGGTGTTGTGGATAATGAAGAGGATTGTCAAAGATTGCAGAGAGACATTGAAAGGATGCAGGAGTGGGCTGAGAATTGGCAGATGGAGTTCAACCCAAAGAAGTGTGAGGTGGTACACTTTGGAAGGACAAACTCCAAGGCAGAGTACAAAGTAAATGGCAGGATACTTCGCAGTGCAGCGGAGCAGAGGGATCTGGGGCTACATGTACACAGATCCCTGAAAGTTGCCTCACAGGTAGACAAAGTAGTTACGAAAGCTTATGCGGTGTCAGCTTTCATAACTCGAGGGATAGAGTTTAAGAGTCGCGATGTAATGATGCAGCTCTATAAAACTCTGGTTGGGCCACAGGGAGTACTCTGTCCAGTTCCGGTCATCTCACTATAAGAAGAATGTGGAAGCACTGGAAAGGGTACAGAGCAGATTTACCAGAATGCTGCTTGGTTTAGAGAGTATGGATTATGATCAGAGATCAAGGGAGCTAAGGCTTTACTCTCTGGAGAGAAGGAGGATGAGAGGAGATAGCGGTATAGTTGATATTAAGGGGAATAGATAGAGTGGACAGGCAGCGCCTCTTCCCCAGGGCACCACTGCTCAATACAAGAGGACATGGCTTTAAGGTAAGGGGAGGGAAGTTCAAGGGGGATATTAGAGGAAGATTTTATACTCAGAGAGTGGTTGGTGCGTGGAATGCACTGCCCGAGTAAGTGGTGGAGGCAGATACACTAGTGAAGACTACTAGACAGATGTATGGAGGAATTTAAGCTAAGGGAGGCAGCGTTTAAGGGTCAGCACAACATTGTGGGCCGAAGGGCCTGTACCGTGCTGTATTGTTCTGTTTTCTCTCCATTTCTCGCTGGAATCTTTCTTTTACTTTATTTTTTCACTGAAGGCACGACACAGTACAGAAAACTTAATGCATTACATGTTCCTCCATTTTGCTTTTACACCTTACCCCGAAACAACAACACAACGTCATCAGTGGGGCCTTCCGGGAGTTGTAGTCATTGGTCCTCGTTCGCTCCCTGTCAAAGCATGTTTCGTCAGCCACCACAGACGTCACCGAAACAGACCCACCGAGGCGCGAAGGGGAATCACACCCGTCCTTGTGGGCGCCGAGGCCGGCGACACCGACAGAAGCGACTCGCTGATCTCCGCCATGGCGATGGAGCGGAAGAGGAGGGGCTGATCATGGGCCGATTTCCTCCAGCCTATCGCAGCTCAAATTTAATACTAACCCCTGCTGTCATTGGCTGTAGTGCCCGTCGCTCAAGTGGGAACTCAGAGGGTGATTAGTTTATTTGAACGTCAGTCAGCCTTCCTGTCTTTCTGAGTTTGGATTTGGATTAATAATGGGACAGGAAGCAAATTGGGAGAAATGTGAGTTTTTGTGTGATGGTGCATCAGTCTCCGAGTTATATTATTACCAATAAAAGGGCAAAGGCCGTGGTGAGGAAGTAGGTGATTTATTGGAGGTTATATGAAGGGATATCAAACTTGAAATTGTTTGGGATATGATTTAGAAAATGGGATTTGTGGGGATCATAATATTCCAGTGTTGATTAATGAGGGCAAAATGATTGTTACTGAAACAGGGAAGGTTGTGTTACTGGCTGGGTCATTTGCTGAGATTCATAATCAGGATAATTTAAGTGAAGAAGTTAAACAATGTAGGGATATGTTTTTCAGTGAATACCCTGATGTGCTGGAAGTCAGCTGCAGCAATGATAGTATCACGGATGGAGAGATTTCTTTGTATGAATTTAAGAAGTATATTAATAATGCAGGTCAGGTGTCTCCAGGAAAGAGTGATATTTGAAATTGTAATTGTATATAATTCGCATTTGTAAAATATTAAATATTTGAATTGTGCATCCACTTTCCTCATGGAAAATGGAAATAGTAGTGCCTATTCTAAAACCTGGCAGATCCCCATTTGATCCTTCTAGTTAAGGGCCTATATTGTGAATGTCTCATTTATGTAACCTTATGGAATGTATAGTAATCAAGCGCTTGAGTTATATTTTGGAAAGAGTGGTGATAAAGTGTTTTATTAGAGTGGATTTTGGAAGTATGACATGACATTAGATTCAGTTTTAGGTTTGGAAGATGATATTCGGAAAGCACAATTAAATAAAGATGTTGTAATAGCAGTATTTCTTGAGACTGAAAAGGGAAATGATATGGAAGAAAGGACTTTTGATTAAATTAGGAGTAAGGGGGACATTGTATAATTTTTCTGAGTTTTTTTTTGTATGGACTGTCCAAGTAACGGTCGGCATGTTTGTGTCTATGAGATAGAGAATGGAATCCCACAAGGCAGTATTTGTAGCCCTTCATTATTTAATATTATGATTAATGATATTTTCTCTGAGATGGGAAAATGGGATTCCCTGGGTAAATCACAATATACAGATGACTTAGCTTTATGGATTTGAGGTATTAACTGCAATTTACAATTAATAGCTCAAACAGTGGGCAGATTGATGAGGATTGTAAGCTTTCAGTCATTAAAACACATTACGTGGTTTACAAACAGCATTAATAGACTTGCAGTTGATTTTAAATTATATGATTAATATCTTGAGGAAGTGTCAGTGGTAAGATTTCTCAGTATGTGGATGGATAATAAGCTGACGGGGAAGCACCTATCAGTAAAATAATTGATAAATGTAAAGGAGCTTTAAATCCCCTCAGACATCTATGTGGGTATTCTTGGGTGCAACATGAAAATCTTTGTTGACCAATTTTATTTGTTTAATTAGATCTGTTCTTGATTATGTCTGTGTGGCTTGTGGATCACCTTCATCTTCAAATTAAAAGTGTTTGTATGTGATACAATTACAGACTTTTAGATTGTGTTCTGGTGCGGTAATGTTGTCTCCTGCTTTGGCTTTACTGATTGCAATGGGACAATTGCCCTCAAAGGTTCAAGTTGATGTCAACATACTGGATTAATTTGCGGGTCAAGGAAATGATCATCCTGTTAAAGGTGCGCTGGAGGATGGTTGGGGACATCACTAGAGGAGTGTTTTTTGTTTTGGGTGGCTGGATTCTTACCACGCTGCGAATATGGGTGTATTTGATGATCCAGTATGTCCCACTGTAGCGTCCTCTAACCCCACATTGTTTTTTCCAATGACTTCAGTTGATTTTAGTTTTTACACGATTGGATTCGGTTCTGCCTGAGAGTCTGTTGGTCATCAGTATATTAATGAAAGTTATTATCATACAGTAACCATTTTTACAGATGAATCAAAAGATAATTTAATTGGGGATGTTGGTGTGGCTGTTTTTGTGTGCCTGAATTGCAGGTAATGATAAAGAAATGACTTATAGCCATTTATCAGCATAGAAGGCTGAATTCTTTGCCAACAGTTTAGGCTTACAGTGGATGGAAGAAATTGGTCCTTATAATTTGCTCAGAATATATTTTGGTTTTGATGAGTCTTAAACAGGTCATTCTGGCAGTAGGTCAGATTGACTGTTGGAAACTTGTCAAACGGTATTTCATATATAAAGTTTGATTTATATGTCTGCACATGATGGGCCCTTCATATCACACTGTTGAGGGAAATGATGATGTTGACTGTTTAGCTCCAAAAGCTGTTAAATGTTAAGCTGTGGATATAGACTTTCCACTTAGCAAATTAGAAGCTAAAAGGTTGGTAGTGTTAAGAATTAGGGGCTTATGGCAAGACGTAGGATAATGGACGTAAAGACAGACACCTTTCCAGAACACGTAAACCTGTTGGGTTTATAGAAGAAGGGCTTAAAACAAGGGAATGAATGATATTCACATGACAGAAATATCCACACTATGCTTAATTATGCCTTGTAACTAATTGGAAAACTTCATTCTGTGTCGTGTACATTTTGTCATTGTGAAACCGTCGAAACACATACTATTTCAATGTAAAGTGTACAAGGCTGAAGAAAAATCAAATGCAGTCTTCAGTACAATCTTTGCGAGGGAAGATAGTTTTCAAATAAAAGCTATTAAATTATGGGACTGACTTTAAATCAATTCACAGTTTGAGCTGGAAAAGGCACATAATAATTGTGTTAAACATAAGGAAATAACATAAAGGGTTGCAAAGGTGAGTGGGCTGTTGGTGGGTTATTATTTTATTATTATTATTATTATTATTTATGGGTTATTTATTTTTTAAGAAGATTTCAAAGAATAAATGTAATGAAAAATTAGTAAGAAAAAGAAAAATAATATTAATCCTCCCCCTCCCCACCTTAACCCTTATCTAAAGAAATAAATAAAGAAGAAAAAGATTGCCTCGATATTGGAGGATACCCACATGCTCCATGGAGTTCAAAATAATTTTAATATTTATTCTTACTTTCCCCAATTACATTATAATTTTATCTTCAAAGGACCTATATATTTAATCCCATCTTTTGTAGGTATGGGAGACAAATTTTGAAAAATATATCATACTCATTTCTTAGATTATATGTATTTTTTTCAAGTGGAATACAACTATATATTTCATTATTCCAATGATCCATAGTTAAATATAACTCAGATTTCCAAGTAATTGCGATCTTTTTTAGCTACTGCCAATGCAATATTTGTAATTTTTTTCTGATACTTATTCAATTTAATTTTCGGTATTGTCCCTTCAATATCTCCTAATAAAAATAATATTGGACTATTTGGGAGTTGAACTCCAGTACTTTGTTCCAATAAAAGTCAGATTTATCGAAAATAGTTGAATTTTAAAACAAGACCAAGTAGAATGTAAAAAAGTACCAATTTCTTGATTACATCGAAAGCATTGGTCAGACATATTTGAATTTAATCTATTTATTTTCTGTGGTGTTATATATAATTGATGTAAAAATTATATTGTATTAATCTAATTTGAACATTTATTGTATTTATCATACTATCAGAACATAATAATGACCAACTTTTTCCAACAATTTTAACATTCAAATCAGTTTCCCATTTTTGTCTTGATTTATGAATTCCAGATTCAGTCTGTTTTTGAATCAAATTGTACATACAAGATGTAATTTTTTAAATTTTTCCTTTTTGAATTAATATTTCTATTTCACTAAGTTTTGGCATCAACATTGTTTGACCCAGCTTTTCTCGTAAATTGTCCATTAATTGAAAATAAGAGAAAAGAGTGTTGTTTGATATTTTATATTTATTTTTTCATTGATCAAACAACATCAATAAACCTCCTTCAAAACAATTACGTATATATTTAATCCCCTTTTGGAACCAATTATGTAAAAGTTTATTATCCATTGTAAAAGCAATAAGCCTATTTTGAATTAAAGTTTGTTTTTGCTAATAAAGATTTCTTTATCTTATCGTCCATATTTACCTTATTCCATAAATCAATCAAGTGTCTTAATATAGGAGATTCTTTTTTTTCCCGTACCAATTTGGATTCCCATTTATATGTAAAATCTTCTGGTATGTTTTCTCCTATCTTATCTAATTTTATTCTAATCCATGCCGTTTTTTTTTTCATCAAAAAAAGATGCAATAAATCTAAGTTGATTTGCTTTATCATAATTCTTAAAATTTGGAAGTTGTAACCCTCCTAAATCAAATTTACATCTCAATTTTTCCAATGATATTCTTGACATCTTTCCTTTCCAAAGAAATTTCCTTACATATTTATTTAGTTCTTGAAAAAACTTCTGCGGTAATTGTATTGGTAAAGTTTGGAATAAATATTGCAATCTATGGAATATATTCATTTTTACAGCATTAACTCTACCTATTAATGTTATTGGTAACATCATCCATTTATCAAGATCCTCTTTTATTTTTGTTAATAATGGCAAATAATTTTGTTTATATAAATTTTTTACATCATTGTCAACTCTGATACCTAAATATTTTATCCCATTTATTGACCATCGAAATTGAGTTACTAATCGACATTGATTATAATTTCCTTTGGTAAGGGGTAAAATGTCACTTTTATCCCAATTTAATTTATACCCTGATACTTTCCCGTATTCTTCCAATTTAAAAGATAATCTTTGCAAAGATTGTAATGGGTTTGTTAAATAAATCAAAACATCATCAGCAAATAAATTAATCTTATATTCTTCTTGATTAACTCTAAAACCGCCAATATCTGAATCTGTTCTAATTAATTCAGCTAATGGTTCTTTTGCCAATACAAATAAAGCAGGTGATAACAGGCAGCCTTGTCTAGTTGACCTTGTTAAGCAAAATGGTGTTGAAATCTGAGCATTTGTAACTACTTTAGCTTGAGGATTAGTATTTAAGGTTTTAATCCATTGTATAAAAGATTTTCCTAGCTCATATTTTTCCAAAAGCTTAAACAAAAAATCCCATTCCAATCTATCAAATGCTTTTTCTGCATCCAAAGCAAATGCCACACTAATTTCCTCTCTTTTTTGTGCCAGATGAATTATACTAAGTAACCAGGTTAGATTATCCATTGATTGTCTGTTTTTAATAAAATCTGTTTGATCCATATGTATTAATTTTGGTAAGTATTTAGATTTTCTATTAGATAAAATTTTTGCTATTATCTTATAATCTGTATTCAACAAAGAAATAGGCCTATATGATGTTAGTTTTAGAGGATCTCTTTTTTTTGGCAATACAGTTATGATCGCTGTTAAAAAAGATTGTGGGAGTTTATGCATTCTTTCCACTTGGTATATCAATTCCATAAAGGGAGGAATTAATATATCTTTAAGTTTTTTTATAAAATTCAGGAGGAAAACCATCTTCTTCTGGGGATTTGTTACTCTGAAGTGATCCTAAAGCTTCTTCAACCTCTTTTAATGTAAAGGGCATATCTAATCCTTTCTGTTCTTCCAAATTAAATTTTGGAAGGGTTATTTGTGATAAAAATGTATCTATCTCAGTAATCTTATTTTGTGATTCTGATTGATATAGTTCAGTATTAAAAACAAATTTAAAGTTTCATTAATTTCTAAAGGTTTATCAGCAACCTTATTTACACTTGTTCTAATTGCATTTATTGTTTTAAAAGCCTGTTTTGTTTTCAACTGCCAAGCAAGAATTTTACGTGATCTTTCACCTAATTCGTAATATTTCTGTTTAGTTCTCATAATTACTTTTTCTGTACGATATGTCTGGAGTGTATTATATTGTAGTTTTTTATTAACAAGTTGTCTTTGTTTTTCTTCTGTCATATATCTTTGAGATTCTTTTTCTAAATTTATGATATCTTTTCTCAATTTTCCTTCTTAATTTTAGATGTATAACATAATCTGACCCCTTAAATATGCTTTCATCGCTTCCTATAATGCAATTTTTTCCTCAACTGAATGTAAATTTGTATCCAAAAAAAATGAATCTGTTTTTTCATAAAATCACAAAAATCTTGACGTTTTAATAAAATTGTATTAAATCTCCATGTCTATTGTTTTATATGTTTTATGTCTATTTGAATAAAATGAATAATCTCTTTCTCTTGGATTAATTTTTCTCCATATATCAAATCAGGTTTAAATCTTTCATTAATGATAAAGTTAGTTTTATTACTTTTAATTTTGTAACAACTGTAGTTGACCTTTCCAAAACTGGATCTAAACAAAAATTAAAATCTCCGCCGATTAATATTTTATCATTTGCGTCAGCCAAGATCAAAAAATCTTCTTGTATGAATTTTGCATCATTTTCATTTGGTGCATAAATGTTCATAAAAGTCCATAATTCTGAGCAAATTTGACAATGTATAATCACATATCACCCCACAGAATCAACTGTTACATTTTGTATTTTAATTGGTAAAGATTTATTAACCGAAATTGCAACTCCTCTCGATTTTGAATTAAATGAAGTTGCTATAACATTTCCAACCCAATCTCTATTTAATTTCTTATGCCTGTGAACTTACTGAACACATCCTTGCCAGAAAAAAAAAACTTATCCCAATCCACTCTTCCTAGATCCTTTTTCATTTCCACAAAATTGGCCGTTCTCCAATTTTATCAGAACATTAAGCTGCCAGTTCTGCCCCTCACTAATAGCAGTAATGACGTTATCCCACGTGTCAACCCAAGCCCTGAACTCATCTGTTTTACCGACAATACTCCGTGCATTGAAATAGATGTACCTGAGAATATGTATATCGTCTGCTTTTTTTTTCATTTCCGTTTATACATGCAGTCCTCTCATGTTCCTTATCCTCCTGCACCTCACTATCTGCTCTAACACTCTGGTTCCCCTCCCTCTGCAAATCTAGATTAAATTCCCCGGAGCAGCACTGGCAAATCTACCCGCAAGAATGTTATTCCTCCCCCCCCCCCCGCCCAGTTTAGGGGCAAACCGTCCTCGGAACAGGTCCCACCTTCCCGGGAACAAAGCCCAATTGTCCAGAAACATGAAACCCTCCCTCCTGCACCATCTCCTTAGCCACGTATTTAGCTGCATTCTCCGCACATTTATATTTACAGGGACTTTACTCCTGACGCCGGTCCCGGGACCGGACCCGTTTACAGACCCGGAGCGGAACCGGAGCAGATTCTCAGCCACTGGTTTCTATCCCAGGTCGCGAAGAAAGGATAAAGTTTCCCCGTGAATTTATTCCCAGTGAAGGTGTGGAGATGGGACTTGGTCTCCGCGTTGTAAAATGAAACTGTCCCGGACTCGTAACTAAGATAAACTCCCACCCTCCCGGGGATGGGACAGGCAGCGAGACGGGTCTCGGGGGACGGGAGACCATAGAACACGTCACAATCCCGATGTAACACGTCACCATCCCGATGTAACACATCATAATCCCGCCTGATGACCCAGAATCCGGTCTCCGGACTCAGACTGACCCGTCTCTTCCTCTCCACAGACTCTGCGGCGACTCCCAGCCACCAGAACCGATTCCCCGTCACCTCCACCTCCCAGTAATGTTTCCCCGATGTGAATCCCTTCGATCCCAGCACAAAAGGACAGTGTGTGAATCTCTTCCCGGTGTCAGGGAGATTCCTCCAGGTCCCGGTCCCTCTCACACTCTTACGATCCTCAGACACCTCGAGCTCCAGACCCGCCGTTCCCACATCCAGGGTGACAGAGACTGGGGGAGAGGCAGAGAATTAGAGAGTCCCCGGGGATCGGGGGGAGACTCGGACAGCGAGGCCCCGGGGATCGGGGGAGACTCGGGCAGCGCGGCCTCGGGGATCGGGGGAGACTCGGACAGCGCGGCCCCGGGGATCGGAGGGAGACTCGGACAGCGCGGCCCCGGGGATCGGGGGGAGACTCGGACAGCGAGGCCCCGGGGATCGGGGGAGACTCGGGCAGCGCGGCCTCGGGGATCGGGGGAGACTCGGACAGCGCGGCCCCGGGGATCGGAGGGAGACTCGGACAGCGCGGCCCCGGGGATCGGGGGGAGACTCGGACAGCGCGGCCCCGGGGATCGGGGGGAGACTCGGTCGGCTCGGCCCCGGGGATCGGGGGGAGACTCAGACAGCGCGGTCCCGGGGATCGGGGGGAGACTCGGACAGCGCGGTCCCGGGGATCGGGGGGAGACTCGGACAGCGCGGCCCCGGGGATCGGGGTGGGGGGGGGGGGGGAGACTCGGGCAGCGCGGCCCCGGGGATCGGGGGTTTTCTGCTGGACGGAGAGCAGAGAGACCCCTGGCCCTTGACTCCTCAGACAGGGGAAACATCCTCCCTCACTCCTGCCTGTTGACCCCTGAAAGAATTTTGTGTTTCCATGAGATCTCCTCTCATTCTCCGAAACTGGGAACAGAGAACGTAGAGCAGTACAGCACAGGAACAGGCCCGTCATACGATGTTCACATTTATTTGTGAGTGTGAAGTGGGGCAGTGTGATGGTTTGAAACAGTAAAGGAGGTGACAATGGGAACCAGTATGGGAGAGATGAATGGCAGATTGGACCAGGAGGGGGAGGGGTGGAAAGCCCGTGGGTGATCTGTGTGTGTAGACGTAATGAGAAGCTGGAGGGGGCAAAGATGGCAGGTGAGGATGACTTTGTCCCCTTTCCCACAACCCCATCCCCCGCAGCCCCTCATTAGGACAGGGGATGAATTTGCAGTAACCCTTGAGCAACACAGGTATTGATGAACTGTTTCAGTCTGAACCGTAGACTGTTTACTCGTTTCCATAGAAAGTTACAGGCCTGCTGTTCACCCAACAATTTGTGTGTGTTACTCTGCTTTAAATATACTCAATTATTTGGCCCCCACAGCTGCATGTGGCAGTTTCACTATCCTGTGGATAAAGGAATTCCTCCTCATCTCTGTCCTAAATGGACATCCCTATAGTCGGAGGCTGTGCTCACCGTTCTCGACCCACCCACATCCTCCCAACATCAACTCTCTCCAGACAGGTGTCAGAGAGATCTGGCGAGACCCTTCATCAGGACCTGTGCAGCTTGGATTACCAGCATCTGTAGATTTTCTTGTGTTTGATTTTTAAAGCAGAAGTTATTTTATCATGAGCTGATCCATTTTCCCATTCTCTCATTTAGTCCCACTCTCCCACCCTCTCACCATGACCTGTCTACTCACATACCTATCAATCTCTGTCTTAAATACACACAATGACTTGGCTTCCACTGCCGCAAGAAATACACAGGTTCATCACCCTCTGGCTAAAAAAATTTCTTTGCATCTCCGTTCTGAATGGGCGCCCTTCAATCCTTAAGTCATGCTCTCGTACTAGACTCCCCCACCATGGGAAACAACTTTGCCACATCCACTCTGTCCATGCCTTTTAACATTCGAAATGCTTCTGTGAGGTTCCCCCTCATTCTAAACTCCAGGGAGTACAGTCCAAGAGCGGTCAAACATTCCTCACATGTTAACACTCTTATTCCAGGAATCATTCTCGTGAATCTTCTCTGAACCCTCTCCAATGTCAGAACATCCTTTCGTAAATAAGGAGCCCAAAACTGCACACAGTATTCCAAGTGAGGTCTTACCAGTTCCTTATAGTGCCTCAACATCACATCCCTGCTCTTATATTCTATTCCTCTAGAAATGAATGCCAATATTGCATTCACCTTCTTCACCACCGACTCAACCTGGAGGTTAACCTTAAGGGTATCCTGCACGAGCACTTCCAAGTACAATTGCATCTCAGAATTTTGAATGCTCTCTCCATTTAAATAATAGTCAGCCCGTTTATTTCTTCTACCAACGTGCATGACCATACACTTTTAAACATTGTATTTCATTTGCCACTTCTCCCAATCTATCCAAGTCTCTCTGCAGACTCTCTGTTTCCTCAGCACTACCGTCCCCTCCGCTTATCTTTGTATCATCAGCAAACTTAGCCACAAAGCCATCTAATTCATAACCCAAATCGTTGATATACAACGTAAAAAGAAGTGGCCCCAACACGGACCCTTGTGGAACACCACTGGTAACTGGCAGACAACCAGAATGGGATCCCTTTATCCCCACTCTCTGTTTCCTGCCAAACAGCCAACGCTCTACCCACATATGTAAATTTCCCATAATTCCATGGGCTCTTATCTTGTTTAGCAGCCTCATGTGTGGCTCCTTGTCAAAAGCCTTCTGAAAATCCAAATACACAACATCCACTGCATCTCCCTTGTCTAGCCTACTTGTAATCTCCTCAAATAATTTCAATGGGTTTGTCAGGCAGGATTTTCCTTTAAGGAAACCATGCTGAGTTTGGCCTGTCTTGTCATATGCCTCCAGGTACTCCGTAACCTCATCCTTGACAATTGACTCCAGAAACCTCACAACCATTTCTCAAACTAACAGGTCTATAATTTACTTTTTGCTTCATTGCCCCTTTCTTAAATACCAGAGTGGCATTTACAATCTTCCACTCCTCCGGAACCATGCCAGAACCTATTGACTTTTGAAAGATCATTGCTAATGCCTCCGCGATCTCCACAGCTACTTCCTTCAAAACACAAGGGTGCATTCCATCTGGTCCTGGAGATTTATCTACCGTGAGACTATTCAGCTTCCTGAGTACTTTCTCTGTCGTAATTGTGACAGCGCACACTTCTCTTCCCTGACACCCTTGAGTGTCCGGTATACTGCTGATATCTTCCTCAGTGAGGACTGATGAAAATACTCGTTCAGTTCCTCAGCCATCTCCTTATCTGCCATTACAATTTCTCCAGCATCATTTTCTATCTGTCCAATATCCACTCTCACCCGTTTTTTATTCTTTATATACTTGACAAAGCTTTTAGTATCTTCACTGATATTATTTGCCAGCTTCCTTACATAGTTCATCTTTTCCCTCTTAATGGCCTTCTTAGTTTCCTTTTGTAAGCTTTTAAAAACTTCCCAATCCTCTGTCTTCCCACTAATTTTTGCTTCTTTGAATGCCCTCTCCTTTGCTTTTACTTTGGCTTTGACTTCTCTTGTCAGCCACTTTGGCTTTGACTTCTCTTTTTCCATTTGAAAAATTCTTCTTTTTTGGAATATATCTGTCTTGCACATTCCTCACTCCTCACATAAACTCCAGCCACTGCTGCTCGGCCGTCCTTCCCCCTAATGTCCCTTTCAAGTCAAATTTGGCCAGTTCCTCTCTCGTGCCACTGTAATTTCCTTTACTCCACTGCAATACCGACACATCAGATTTCGGCTTCTCTTTCTCAAATTTCACAGTGAAGTCAATCATGTTACGATCACTGTCTCCTAACGGTTCCTTCACCTCAATCTCTTTAATCTCCTCTGGGTCATTACACAATATCCAATCCAGTATCTCTGATCCCCTAGTGGGCTCAACAACAAGCTGTTCTGAAAAGCCATCTCGTAGACATTCTACAAATTCTCTCTCTTGAGATACAGTGTTGACCTGATTTTCCCAATCCACTCGCATGTTAAAATCCCCACAATTATCATAACACTGCCCTTCTGGCAAGCCTTTTCTATTCCCTGTTGTAATTTGTAGTCCACATCACTGCAGCTGTTAAGAGGCCTGTAGATAACTGCCATCAGGATCCTTTTACCCCTGCGATTTCTTAGCTCAACTCATAAAGATTCTGCACCTTCCGATACTCTGTCACCTCTTTCTAATGATTTAATATCATTTCATACCAATAAAGCCATGCCACCCCTCTGCCTACCTGCCTATCCTTCCGATACACTGTGTATCCTTGGACGTTCAGCTCTCATAGACTTGCATCCTTTAGCCACGTCTCAGTGATGGCCACAAGATTATGCCTGCCAATCTGTAGCTGTACGACAAGATCATCCACCTTATGCCTTAAGCTGTGTGTATTTAAGTATAACACCTTAAGTCCTGTATTTGGTCAGTTTTGCTTTGATTGCACTGCAACTCATCCCAGTGGCTGCAAATTTGCCCCATCACCTGCCTGTCCTTCCTGACATCTTTACTGCTCACTATCTTAGATTTATAGATTCCCTCTCCTCCACTCTATCATTCCGGTTGACCACCCCCCTGCCAAATTAGTTTAAACCCTCCCTAACAGCTCTATTAAACATTCCCGCGATGATATTGATCCCCTTCGGGTTCAGGTGTAACCCGTCCTTTTTGAATAAGTAGTACTTCCCCCAGAAGAGATCCCAATGATCCAAGAATCTGAAGCCCTGCCCCCTGCACCAGTCTCTCAGCCACACATTCATCAGCCTGATCCTACTATTCTTGCCCTCGCTAGCACGTGGCACAGGTAGCGATCCTGAGATTACTACCCTGGAGGTCCTGCTTCTCAGCCTCATTCCTAATTCCCGGAAATCTCTCTTCAGGACCTCCTCCCTTTTCCTCTCTATCTCATTGGTACCAACATGTACCAAGACAGCTGGCTGCTCGCCCTCTCCCTTCAGAATATTCTGGACCCGATCCGAGACATCCTGTACCCTGGCACCTGGGAGGCAGCACACCATGCGGGTATCTCTGCCAGGCGCACAGAATCTCCTGTCTGTTCCCCTGACTATGGAATCCCCTATGACTATCGCATTCCTCTTCTCCCTCCTTCCCTCCTGCACAACAGCGCCAGGCTCAGTGCCAGAGACCCGGTCACCGTGGCCGTCCCCTGTCAGGTCATCCCCCTCAACAGCATCCGAAACGATATACTTGTTGCTGAGGGGGACAGCCACAGGGGTGCTCTCCACTTTCTGGGCACTTCCCTTCCCTCTCCTGACAGTCACCCAGTTTTCTGACCCCTGTAGCCTAGGGATGACTACCTCCCTGTAGCTCCTGTCTATCACCTCTTCATTTTCTCTAATAAGCAGTAGGTCATCAAGCTGCAGCTCCAGATCCCGAACACGGTCTCCGAGGAGCTGAATCTCGGTTCACCTGGTGCAGATGTGGCTATCAGGGAGGCTGGAGGTCTCCCAGGATTCCCACATCTGACACCCTGAACAAAGCACAGACCCTGCAGAAATGCTACCTAATTCTACGGGAATGAGACAAAGAAAGATAGGTCTACTCACCCACTTACTTCTCCAAGCACACAAACTTTTTAAACTGTTAGCTAATGTGCCCTGCTGTTCCCCCGTCCGTCCAGGCCGATTTGCCAAGGGGAGAAAAAGAGAAAAAGCTCTCGGCTCTTCCCGTTACCGCCTAAGCCCGTTGAGCCAAAGCCCTACACTCTGCTGCCACCCACTCCGCTGCCCGCTGTATAGGGTGGTCATCTTTTTAAACTCTCCGCGCTGTCCTGCGCAGTCTCGCCGTTCTTCTATGCAAAGTTTTTTTTTTACACTGCCTTCCTTCAGAATTTAGCTTCCACGCCGCCCTTCTTGTCCCAATCTAAAAAAACACCTTCAGTCCTGTATTCATCAGCCTATTCCACACTGTCCACATGAAATTCAGCGAGGCCTTTGATGTCGATGATAGACCACACTTGGAGTATTGTCTGCATTTCCGGTTCCCGAATATGGGGAGGATGTCATTACACTGGACAGGAGGCTTCAGGAGGATGTTACCAGGACTGGGGGCTTGAGTTAAAAGCAGAGAGTGGGTAAGCTTGGACTATTCAGCTGTAGTGTAGGATGTTCAGGTGTGACCTCTTAACAAGGTAAATAATTCATAAGGAGCTTAAATAAAGTTTCTTTTTCCAAGAAATGGGAGGACAGAACCAGAGGCCTCGGACTGAAAATGAGACGGGAAATTTTTCTGAGTGGTCTATCGGGTAACATTCTCATAGAGAGGGAGGTTGGTAAATGGAATTTGCCCTCAGACGCTGTAGAGACAGGTAAAAATAAAATATTTTAAAATAAATTTGGGCAGGTACGCAGATGGGAAATGGTTAGAGGGTTGGGGGGTGGGGGGGTGCAAACACACACAAATGGGCCATGCTCAAGAAGACATCTTAGTCTTGCAGATTGATGAAGTGGGCCGTGAGTTCAACATTCATCAAACCCTCCGAGATCATCCTCCTGAGGAATCTCACCCCGGAGTCTGTCTGTGAAGTGTTGATGTGACGTCACGTCAGAGGGCAGCTCAGTGCCACAGAACAGACAGACTGGGTAAGGACGGCAGATTTCAATCCTAAATGGAAATTTGTGCCTATTTCTGTGGCCGTGTGTCACACTCTGATAGTATATCTGTGTGTGTATGTGTGTGTTGTGTATACACATTGAAGGAGAGTGTGCACATTGAAGAATTTGTATGTTACAGTGTGTCATCACATGTCTGGTGTGTGTTGACAATGTGTCACACGTGATTGAGCTGTTTAAATGAATAAATGACTGTCTCTGAAGAGACTGGTTTCCAGGTTACTGAGGGAAATAACAACGTACATTGCTGAGGCTCTGACTACAATCTGCCAGTCCTTCCTGTGTATGTGTGTGAGGGAGCTTTGCCAGCCCGGTTATGCTGTGTGTGCTTCTCCCGAGATGAAATCTTGACCCATGTCAATGCTTGTTGGTGTGTCCGAGCTCATTCTCACAATGCTTCAATGTAGTGGTCTGATCACCATAAGACATAGGAGCAGAATTAGGCCATTTGCCCATCGAGTCTGCTCCGCCATTCAATCATGGCTGATCCACATTTCCCTCCTCAGCCCCATTACCTGGTCTTCTCCCCGTAACCTTTGATGCTGTTCAATCTCGAACCAATCAAGCTCTGCCTCAAATACACACAAGTTCCAGAAGTTCACCAGCCGCTGGCTCAAATTTGTTCACATCTGTTTTAAATAGATCCCCCTGTATCTTGAGGCTGTGCCCTCTTGTCCTAAACTCCACCACCATGGGAAACATCCTTTCCACATCTACTCGGTCTAGGACTTTCAACATTCGAAAGGTTTCTAGGACTTTCAACATTCGAAAGGTTTCAATGAGATTCCCCCTCATCTTTCTAAATTCCAGCGAGTACAGACACAGAGCTATCAAACGTTCCTCGTATGATAACCCTTTCATTCCTGGAATCATCCTTATGAAATGAACCTTCTGAAATGCCAGTACATCTTTTCTTAGACGAGGAGCCCAAGTTCACAATACTCAAGGTGAGGCTTCACCAGTGCCTTATTAAGCCTCAGCATCACATCCCTGCTCTTGAATTGAATGCTATTCTAAACCCCTTGAATTGAATGATAACATTGGATTTGCTTTCCTCCCCACTGGCTGTACTGCAAGTGAACCTTTAGGGTCTTCTGCAGAATGACTGCTAAGTCCATTTACATGTCAGCTTTTTCGGTTTTCTCCCCATCTGAAAAAAAAATCTGCACATTATTTCGACGACCACAGTGCATGGCCATGCGTTTTCCAACATTGTATATCACTTGCCACTTTCCTTCCCATTCTCCTCACTCAAGTCCTTGTGCAGCCTAGCTGTTTCCTCAATACTACCGGTCCCTCCACCAATCTCTGTATCATCTGCAAACTTGGAAACAAAGCCATCTACTCTAGTACAAGGGGGTATGAGTTCAGAATTGAAGGACGTCCTTTTAGAACTGAGATGTGGAGAAATTACTTTTGTTAGTGTGCGGAAAATCTGTGGAATTTGTTGCCACAAGTGGCTGTTAAGGCCAAGTCATATTTAAGGCAGAGATAGATGACTGAATGGTGGAGCAGACTCGATGGGCCAAATGGCCTACTTCTGCTCCTATATCTTATGGTCTATTCCATCAGCTAGATCTTGATATACAGCATAAAATAAAGGTGTCCTAACACTGACCCCTGCGGAACACGAGTCAGTGGCAGCCAACCAGAAAAGGATCCCTTTACTCTCATTCGCTGTTTCCTACCAATCAGCCAATGTTCTAACCATGCCTGTAACTTTTCTGTAATACCATGGCCTCTTAACCTGGTTACCACCTTCATGTGTGGCACTTTGTCAAAGGCCTTCCGAGATTCCAAATATACAACATCCACTGCATCCCCTTTATCGATCCTGCTTGTAATCTCCTCAAAGAATCCCAACAGGTTTGTCAGGCAGGATATTCCCTTAACGAAGCCATGCTGACTTGTCCTATCTTGTCCAGTGTCACCAAGTATTCCATAACTTCATACTTAACAACTGACTCCAATTTCTTCCCAACCACAGAGGTGAGGCAAACTGGTCAATAATTTCCTTTCTGCTGCCTTCCTCCTTACTTAAAGAGTTAAGTGACATTTGCCATTTTCCAGTCCTCTGGCACCATGCCAGGGTCCAGTGATTTTTGAAAGATCATTTGAAATGCCTCCATAAGTTCTACTGCGACCTCTTTCAGAACACTGGGGTGCAGGCCATCAGACTGATTAACTCGTGTGGACGCAACTGTATTTCTGTTATATTGACCAGCATGTTATATATATTATTTATAATAAATTACTATACATTGCACATTTAGATGGAGACATAACATAAGGATTTTTAATCCTCATGTATATGAAGGATGTAAGTAATAAAGTCAATTCAATTCAAATCAATTTCTTGTTTATTTTTCCCCTCCTAATCATCCTTTTAGTTCCTCTCTGTAGATATTTAAAAGCTTCCCAATCCTCTTTCTTCCTACTAATTTTTGTTTAGTTGTATGCCCTCTCTTTTGCCTTTACATTAACTTGTCTTCCCTTGTCAGCCACGATTGTACTATTTTGCCATTTGAGTAATTATTTATTTTTGGAATACATCTATCCTTTACCTTCCCCATTTTCCCAGAAACTGACACCATTTCTGCTCTGCTCTCATCCCTGCCAGCATCTCGTTCCAATTTGCTTTGGCCAACTCCTCTCTCAGACCACTGTAATTTCTTTGACTTCTCTGAAATACTACAATGTCAGGCTTTACTGTCTCCTTATCAGATTTCAAGTTGAACTCGGTCATGTTGTGAGCTCTGCCTCCTAAGGTTTCTTTTAACTACTCACCTCTGGTTCAAAACATAACACCCAATCCAGTAGAGCTGTTCCCCGAGTAGGCTCAACGACAAACTGCTCTAGAAAGCCATCACATTGCATTCAACAAACTCACTCTCTTGAGATCCTTTACCAACCTGATTTTCCCAATTGACCTGCATGTTGAAATCTCCCATGATTATCATAACATTATACTTTTCATCAGCCTTTGCTATTTACAGTTGTAATCTGTGGGCCTCATCCCACTGACTGTTGGGAGGCCTGTGTATGACTAGTGTCAGTGTCATTTTTACTTTTGCAGTTTCTTACCTCAACCCACAAGGATTCAACATCTCCCAATCCTATGTCACATCTAGCTGCTGATTTACCAGCAGAGCCACACCACCCCATCGGCCTTCCTTCCTTCCTCCGATACACTGTGTAATCTTGAACATTCAGCTCCCAACTACAACCATCCTTCAGCCACGATTCCGTGATGGCCACAACATCATACCTGACAATCGGTAATAGTGCAACAAGATCATCCACCTTATTTCTCATACTCCATGCATTGAGATATAACACTTTGTGTACTGTATCTGCTACCCTTTTTAATTCTGCATCCCTAATGCACTGATACTCACCTTGCTGGCTGCAATTTTCTCCTCTCATCTGTCCGCTCTATCTGGCAGTCTGACTGCACGCTATCTTTGCATTTTTACCATCAGTTCTACACCTTCACTCCTGTTTCAACCCCCCCCCCCCAACAAATTAGTTTAAATCCTACCCAACAGCTCTCTGAAACCTCTCTCACCGAGAATATTGTTCTCCCTCGCGTCCAGGTGCAACACATCCCTTTTGAGCAGGTCATTCCTCCACCAGAAGAGATCCCGATGATCCAAGAACCTGAGGCCCTGCACCCTGCACCATCTTCTCAGCCATGTTTATCTGTCAAATTATCCTGTTTCTACCCTCACCAGCACATGGCACAGGCAGCAATCTAGAAATTACAACCCGGGAGGTACGGCTTCCGAGTTTTCTACCAAGCTAGCCAGGTTCTTTTCAGGACCCTTTTGCTTTTACTTCCTATGTAATTGGTCCCAAGTTGCAAAATTATAGCTGGCTCTTAACCCTCCCTCTCCAAAATGCTGCAGACACGATCCGAGACGTCCCTGACCTTGGCACCTTGGGGGCAAGATAGCATTCCGGTGTCTGATTCTTGTCCATAGATTCTCCTGTCTGTTCCCCCGAACGATTGAGTCCCCGATCATTACTGCTCCCCTCTGCTCCCTCTAACAACAGTGAGATTTGCTGATCCAGAAGAGGGAATTCCTACGTCAGTCAGAATCTGCACTCACAGTGCACGCAGGACTTGTGTATATTCCTGACAATCCCGGTCACCACACTGATACCCGTTTTTAGTCAGTATTAAATTCCCAGCAGCTGTGGTAGAATTCAAATTCATGTCCTGGTGTGTTAGTGCAGGTTGCCTGGGATCAGGACACAGTGGTTCATCTACCAGTCCCGTGTATTGGTTGTACTGTGACCCTGTGCTGGTGTGTCCAGGGGTCTGACATCTCCAGCTGACCATGTGACAGTGATGCCTCCCAGTCAGTGGGGTTGATGTGGAATAAACTTCAGTTCCCCTTCAGTCCATTATCACAGCCAATCCTTGCCTCAACTTATAACATAATTGTGTTTCATGAACAAGGAAAAATGAATCTTTGTAAATGTTACCTCGCTTCATGGTATCAAGTTTTCCTCTCAGCACTGTGTTCAATAAATAGGGGTGATCGAATTTTCCAACAGGCAGGGCCTCATCTGTCACTGACAATTCCTGGATATTGTCATTAATCCTGTAAATGTTAAACTGCTGGTGATAAACTGGAATTTTTGAACTATTTTACAAATCTGCGCAGGGTTTCAGTAAAGAGCATGTCCTACCTCCTGTTCCGATGAGCTTCCTCCTGAAATAAATAAAAACACAAATCTGATTAGACTTGGACTTACTGTCCACGTCGTTGACTGATTCATTGCAGTTTAATTTACAATTAATTATGCTGAAAATTCATTGCTTAAAGATTGTATGTTGCTGATAAATGATCGAATATCTGTCTCCAACATTTTAGAATGCCATTTGCGGAGTGATTGGAGGTTTGTCATGCAAGGAGAAAACTCTGTGTGAGGACACCAACAGCGGCAATTGATTTGGTAGAATCAATTAGTTCAATGTGACAGAAACAAATTCAAATTTAATCACTCACCTTGAGAAATATCACACCATCTTTTTGATCCATCTTCTCCTTTAGCTTCAAGATATCCTCCTGAATAAACCTGATATTCTGTTGAATGTCCCGAACATTTTTCTCCATTGGGTTGAGAATCCTCTTCTCTTCTTCCCTGAGATCCCTGAGTAAACTCTGCTCTTTCTCAGTGATAATCTGGCGCAGTTCAGCAAACTGGGATGTGATGTGGGACTGAAGGCTGTGTGACTGTTTCTGTTGAATGAAAGGTGAAGATTAGTTTACCGCATTGCTGTGTTGTATTTCCTTATGACATAAAAGTGACCATTCGGTCCATTCAGGTCCATACTACTTCTGAGACATTCCCGTCAACACCATTTCCTCACGTATTCCTGAAACCTATTCTCCCTCAATGACCCATTAACTCCTACCGGATTCACATACACCCTCCCCCACCTTCACAGGGTTAATTGTAGTTAACTATTCATCCAGCATGTCCTTGGAATGTGTCTGAAACTGTCATGGCCACAGGGACAGCATGCAAACTCCACACAGACAGCAGCAGAGGTCAGGATCGAACCCAGGTCACTGGAGCTGCGATACTCGGCTATTCTGCATTAAATGGAGCAAAACTCGACAGTAATATCAGAAATTCCGCTCAGGAAGCCTCACCCGAACTCCAGAAATCTTCTCTTTCTGTTGTTGCTCCTTTTCCTGGAAATCTGATTTCTTTTTTGTGAGAGAGTCTAAGGAAGATTTTAGCTGATCCTGGAAGTCAGAGAGTGAAGGAAATAGAAACAAAGATGCTTCAAAAGAAACAGGTGATCAACCCCGATTATCACACAAAATGCCAGAGGAACTCAGTGAGTCAGACAGCATCTATTCAGGGGAAATAAACAATCGGTGTTTCGGGATGAGACCCGTCATCAGGACTGGGAAGGAATGGGACAGAAGACAGAATAATAAGTTTGTGGATGAGAACCAGCTGACAGGTGACGGGTGAGACAACGTGAGGGGGAACGTGGGGGAGGGTGATGAAGTGAGAAGCTGGGAGGGGACAGGTGGAAGAGGCAAATGACTGGAGAAGAAGGAATCTAATCCGAGAGGATAATCGACCATGGAAGAAACGGGAGGAACTGGGCTGTTTGCGGCCCTGAATGGTGACGAGGGAAGAGGTTAGGAGTCAGGTGTAGCACTTGTCCCGCTTGCAGGTGTCTGTGCCAGGAGGGAGATCAGTGGGGAGGAGCGAGTGGATCAGGGCGATACAGTACGGGGAGCGATCCGTATAGAGAGCGGAGAGTTTGGGGTGCTGCGGTGGGCTGTGGGACGGAGAGATGCTAGAATCCCGTTGGAGATGCGGAAGTTGCAGAGAATGATGTTCTGGTTATGGAGGCTCGTGTGATGTTATGTAGGAGAAAGGAAATATGGTAAGTGTTAAATTAACGTTAGTTTTTACCTTGCAGATTTTAACAGCTTGCTTAATCGGCATGAAGCGGTGTTCTCGGTGTTCCTGCGCGTCTCTACAGATCAGACAGATCAGTGTCTTGTCCGTTTCACAAAACAGCTTCAGTTCTTCCTCATGTTCCTCGCAGTGACGTTCACTTTCCTTCCCTTTCCGATTCAGGTTTAGATTTCGAGCTTTTTCAGCCAGATTTGCTAATGCCCGGTTCACCCTGAGGGTGCGGTCAGCAATCACCTCTCTACATTCCGGGCAGGAGTTTCTCTGCTCCCTTTCCCAATACCGTGTGATACAAGAGCGACAGAAGTTGTGTCCACACTCCAGTATAACCGGATCGGTGAAGAAATCCAGGCAGATGGGACAAATTGCCTCCTCTGTTAAACTCTCGACCGGTCCTTTCGAAGCCATGTTAACTCCCAGCACTTCCTGAGTCAGAAAACTTTCACTTCCGGGAGCTGCAGATCCCCTGCAGTACCGCGATTGTCCACAACGCGCGCTGTAGAACCGGGGAATGACCCCCTGCAGTACCGGGATTGTCCACCACAAGGCCATATGGCTGGTAAACCATCCCGTAAAAACCCAGTGCGACAAAAACGTCAGCTGAATCTCAAAAGGCCCCATCCCTGCGGTCGGAAGACGATTGAAGTCCTGCGCTGAAAGGAGAAGCCATGTGCCCCCCTGGGGTCGTTCACTACTACAATAACTGTGTGGCTTCCTCAGCCAACCCGGCCTCTCTCTGTCCAGTGTAGAGAATCCCTGTAGTTCAGTCGCAATGTGTCAGTCGGCAGTATTCCCGGACGAAAGCAGTTCCGAAACTTTTTTTAATGCCAAAGACCAATACCAGTAACCGTGGACCCCAGGTTGGGAACCCCTGCTCTCCGGACATCTCGGTGTGATGGCAGGCCAAAACGTTTAGAGTGTCTTTCCCCGAGTTGATGATCTTCCAGCAGCAATCGCTGTCCGTTTTCCTTCGCGTCCTGGGACCAGCCCGAGGATCAGTGAGCCTTCAGTCACGCAGCTGCCATGGAACAGACCCTTGCATCTTTCTCCACAGATCTTCGCCAGCCCACAGTCCGCAAAGAGGTGAGTGACCGTCTCGTCTCCACTGCAGTAATCTCGGGGCAGCGCGCTGTGGGAGTGATCTCCGGGCATGCAGCAAGGATCAGACTGGGAGGGGCCCTCTCGTCTCCACTGCAGTAATCTCGGGGCAGCGCGCTGTGGGGTTGATCTCCGGGCATGCAGCAACGATCAGACTGGGAGGGGACCTCTCGTCTCCACTGCAGTAATCTCGGGGCAGCGCGCTTTGGGAGTGATCTCCGGGCATGCAGCAAGGGTCAGACTGGGAGGGGCCCTCTCGTCTCCACTGCAGTAATCTCGGGGCAGCGCGCTGTGGGAGTGATCTCCGGGCATGCAGCAAGGATCAGACTGGGAGGGGACCTCTCGTCTCCACTGCAGTAATCTCGGGGCAGCGCGCTGTGGGAGTGATCTCCGGGCATGCAGCAAGGATCAGAATGGGAGGGGCCCTCTCGTCTCCACTGCAGTAATCTCGGGGCAGCGCGCTGTGGGAGTAATCTCCGGGCTTGCAGCAAGGATCAGACTGGGAGGGGCCCTCTCGTCTCCACTGCAGTAATCTCGGGGCAGCGCGCTGTGGGAGTGATCTCCGGGCATGCAGCAAGGATCAGACTGGGAGGGGCCCTCTCGTCTCCACTGCAGTAATCTCGGGGCAGCGCGCTGTGGGAGTGATCTCCGGGCATGCAGCAAGGATCAGACTGGGAGGGGCCCTCTCGTCTCCACTGCAGTAATCTCGGGGCAGCGCGCTGTGGGAGTGATCTCCGGGCATGCAGCAAGGATCAGACTGGGAGGGGCCCTCTCGTCTCCACTGCAGTAATCTCGGGGCAGCGCGCTGTGGGGTTGATCTCCGGGCATGCAGCAACGATCAGACTGGGAGGGGACCTCTCGTCTCCACTGCAGTAATCTCGGGGCAGCGCGCTGTGGGAGTGATCTCCGGGCATGCAGCAAGGGTCAGACTGGGAGGGGCCCTCTCGTCTCCACTGCAGTAATCTCGGGGCAGCGCGCTGTGGGAGTGATCTCCGGGCATGCAGCAAGGGTCAGACTGGGAGGGGACCTCTCGTCTCCACTGCAGTAATCTCGGGGCAGCGCGCTGTGGGAGTGATCTCCGGGCATGCAGCAAGGGTCAGACTGGGAGGGGCCCTCTCGTCTCCACTGCAGTAATCTCGGGGCAGCGCGCTGTGGGAGTGATCTCCGGGCATGCAGCAAGGATCAGAATGGGAGGGGCCCTCTCGTCTCCACTGCAGTAATCTCGGGGCAGCGCGCTGTGGGAGTAATCTCCGGGCTTGCAGCAAGGATCAGACTGGGAGGGGCCCTCTCGTCTCCACTGCAGTAATCTCGGGGCAGCGCGCTGTGGGAGTGATCTCCGGGCATGCAGCAAGGATCAGACTGGGAGGGGCCCTCTCGTCTCCACTGCAGTAATCTCGGGGCAGCGCGCTGTGGGAGTGATCTCCGGGCATGCAGCAAGGATCAGACTGGGAGGGGCCCTCTCGTCTCCACTGCAGTAATCTCGGGGCAGCGCGCTGTGGGAGTGATCTCCGGGCATGCAGCAAGGATCAGACTGGGAGGGGCCCTCTCGTCTCCACTGCAGTAATCTCGGGGCAGCGCGCTGTGGGAGTGATCTCCGGGCATGCAGCAAGGATCAGACTGGGAGGGGTCCTCTCGTCTCCACTGTAGTAATCTCGGGGCAGCGCGCTGTGGGAGTGATCTCCGGGCATGCAGCAAGGATCAGACTGGGAGGGGCCCTCTCGTCTCCACTGCAGTAATCTCGGGACAGCGCGCTGTGGGAGTGATCTCCGGGCATGCAGCAAGGATCAGACTGGGAGGGGCCCTCTCGTCTCGACTGCAGTAATCTCGGGGCAGCGCGCTGTGGGAGTGATCTCCGGGCATGCAGCAAGGATCAGACTGGGAGGGGCCCTCTCGTCTCCACTGCAGTAATCTCGGGGCAGCGCGCTTTGGGAGTGATCTCCGGGCATGCAGCAAGGATCAGTCTGGGAGGGGCCCTCTCGTCTCCACTGCAGTAATCTCGAGGCAGCGCGCTGTGGGAGTGATCTCCGGGCATGCAGCAAGGATCAGACTGGGAGGGGCCCGAATCGCCGCCAGACAGCTGAGGTCTTGGTGACTGTCGGTGAGATCTGGTGATGAGGCATTCTGCCAGATGGTCTGGACTGTCTGCTCAGGGAACCACTCCACTGTGTCCATCCAGTCCTTCTCCTGCGGTAACTGCAGGACATTCCGTGCTGACCACTGTCTGGTGTTCTTGGTCAAAGCAGCTGGTCTGAAAGAACTGTCAACAATTTCATTAACACAAGGTTTACATGGAGAAACTTCCTGATTGAGACAGACACAGTCTCACAGGGGATTTACAGGGTAGGGGCAGGAATGATGTTTCTCCTGGCTGGGTAGTTGAACCTGGGATCACAGACTCAAAATCCGAGGTCACCTCAGCAGGACTGAGATGAGGAGAAATTTCTCCAACCCAGTGCGGTAAATGTTAGGAGTTTTCTCCACAAGTTTCCTAAATTAAACGGACATATTTAGGGGCTCGGCGATGTTGGGAACGTTGCAGGAAGGTGGCGCTGAGGTCAAAGATCGGCCATGTTCTGAGTGAGGGGCAGAACAGCGCAAAGGGCCGAATGGCCACGCCTGCTCCTGTTTCTTAGTTTCTAAATCACGAGTTTATCTTTGCGCCTTGTTCTCCCTTGGCCTTCCGCCTGTCGGATTGCTCCGGAGATCCATCAGCAGCCGCTGAGGTTATTTCATGCTCTTGTTATTTATCGCTGTTTCTGTATTTGCACAGTTTGTTACCTTCAGCACTCTGGCTGATCTTTCACTACCTGCTTCTGTTATGGTTACTATTCTATACTTTTTCTAAGTACGTCCGCAGGAAAATGCTTCTCGGGGTTGTAAGTGGTGACTTATCTGGACTCTGATAATAAAATTTGCTTTGAAATTTGAGTTTCGGGGATTTTCCTTTAATTCTGGGAACAAACTGTGACTGACATCTCCAGCTCCCAGTAGCAGCCCGTCCTCACACACTGGCAGCCAATCAGCAATCACCGCTGGGAGAGGGATGCTCCCATTGGCTGAGGGGTGTCAGTGGGCGGGACGAGTGGGCCGGAGACCGGGAGCTGCGCCTCGGGTTTCGGCTGCACCACCGGCGGGTCGTGAATCCTTTCGAAGGCAGAGCTGAAGCGACCGGCGGAGATTCCGTGAGATGTTTCAGCTGCACGGAGGGCGCCCGGCCTTTCCCCGCCGAGGATCGGGGCCTGTTGTCTGGAGTTGTCTCCCAGACCCGTCCCTTCCTGCTGGGAGACGGGAGCTGCCCCGCAGCGGCTGCCGGTGGATCTCCGGAGCTCTCACCGCTCCCCTGTGCAATCCGAACGGCTGAAAACCAAGGGAGAACAAGGCGCAAAGGTAAACTCGTGCTTTAGAAAATAACAAACAGGAGCATGTCTGGCCACTCGGCCCGTTGCACCTATTCCACCCAAACAAAATGAAAAAAATCCTAACCGACATGGGCCATTGCATAATATCAATTATACACAGTGGCGTCAATAATTCCACACCTCCATCCAAATAATTAAGGACAATAAAAGTAAGGTTTAGGAAAAGTCAGTTTAGTTTATATGAAAATGTTGAATAAATGGTCTCCAAGTTTCTTCATATTTAACTGAAGGGTCAAAGACAACACTTGTAATTTTTTCTGAACTCAAACAAGAAATAGTTTGAGAAAACCACTGAAATATAGTTGGAGGATTAATTTCTTTCCAATTCAATAGGATAAATCTTCTAGCCATTAATGAAACAATTCAATTATCCGCCAGGCTGGGGGGTGGGGATAAACGACTATTATCCACCATTGGTAAACTGAAAATTGCAGTAATAGGATGTTGTTGAAAATTTGATATTCAGAACTGTTGAAATAATACCAAAAATATCTTTCCAATAATTTTGCAAACAGGGGCAAGACCAGAACATGTGGGTCAATAAAGCGACTTCAGAATGACATCTGTCACTGGTTGGATTAACATAAGAATAAAATCGAGCGAGTTTATCCTTGGACATGTGAGCCCTATGAACAACCTTAAATTGTATTAGGCATGTTTAGCACAAATAGAAGAAGAATTGATTAATTGTAAAATGTTCTCCCACTGCCCTGTGGGTATAAGACTATGAAGTTCTTTTTCCCATTCCTTCTTAATTGTTTCTGATACTCCTGGCAGTATTTTCATGATCATATTATAAATAATAGCTACTAAACCCTTTTGACAAGGATTCAGAGCCAGATTTTTTTCTGTAATGTCCATTGGACATAATTTCAGAAAAGACTAACATTCAAGAAATTGCTAACTTGCAAGTATCTAAAAAAAAATGAGTTTTAGGCTGGATAGCTGTTCAAAGGACATAAAACTGTTATCTAAAAATAGATCACGAAAACATGTTATACGTTTTGTTTTCCATAACACAAAGGCTTAGTCCATAAAAGAGGGCTGGACAAAAAGTTAGATATAATAGGGGTTGATAAGATAAACTTATTCAAGCTGAAGAATTTACGAAATTGAAACCATATTCTTAGTGTATGTTTAACTACAGGATTAGTTATTTGTTTATTTGGTTTAGATAAAGCAAAAGGAGGCAAAGATCCTAAAATAGAAAACAATGAGAAGTCTTGTACAGATTTACACTCCAAATTTACCCATTGTGGGCAAGGTACTACGACCAATTCTCGTGTCCAAAATATTAAATATTGAATATTAACTGTCCAATAGTAAAATCTCAGGTTTGGCAAAGCAAAACCACCTTCCTTCTTAGGCTTCTGTAAATATATTTTACTTAATCTAGGATTTTTATTCTGCCAGACATACGAGGGTATTTTGGAGTCAATTATATCAAAAAAAGATTTAGGAATAAAAATTGTTAGTGCTTGGAATAAATATAAAAATTTGGGTAATACTATTATCTTGATAGTATTAATTCAACCAACCAATGACGGAGATAATGGGGACAACCTGGTAACGAGTTGCTTGATTTGTTCAATTAAAGGTAAAAAATTAACTTTAAATAAACCCTTATGTTTCTTGGTAATTTTAATACCCAAATAAGTAAAATGATCTGTGACAACTTAAAACAGTAAGTGTTTATAAATTGGAACTTGCATATTTAATGGAAATAATTCACACTTATTAAAATTCAGTTTGTAGCCAGAAAAGCTACTAAACTGAGCAAGCAAGGATGAAACAGCAGGAATAGATCTCTCAGGGTCAGACATGTATAGTAGCAAATGATTAGCATATAATAATATCTTATAAGTCCCTTACCCACGGGTAATACCAAAAATATTAGGTGATTCACGAATGGCAATGGCTAAAGGTTCCAAAGCAATGTCAAATAATAGAGCACTTAAAGGGCAGCCTTGCCTCGTACCACGGGACAACTGAAAAAAAGGAGATCTTTGATTATTGGTAAGAAGTGAAGCCAAAGGTTTATAATACATTAATTTAATCCATGATATAAATTTCAAGCTAAAATTAAAATTCTGCAATGTATTAACTAAATATAGCCATTCAAATCTATCAAACGCTTTTTCAGCACCTAAAGAAATGACATTCTAGTATTTTAGATGAAGAAGTATAAATTACTTTAATTTATTTTCTAATGTTAAAAGATGTATAACAGATTTTAATAAATCCGGTCTGATCTTCAGAGATAATTTGAGGTAATACATTTTCTCATGTAGTGGCCAAAATTTTGGTAAAAATCTTAGAATCCGTATTCAGCAAGGATATTGGCCAATAGGATGCAAATTCAGAGGGGTCTTTATCTTTTTTAAGAATTGGATTAATGGAGGCATCATAAAAAGATTGTGGTTATTTACCTACAGTTAACGCATCTTTAAAAATTTTACAAAGCCAAGGAGCGAGTATAGAAGAAAAGGATTTAAAAATATTCAGCAGTATAACCGTCTGGACGAGGGGCTTTACCTGAATTCATTGAAAACGGGAGTGGGTTTCCCTTTCCAGACCCTGACGGGGGACTTGTGCCACTCCTCAGGATTATATATGGAACCTCTCGGACTGGGACAGGGAGTGGGTTCCCGTTTCCAGACCCTGCCAGGAGACTTCTGCCACTCCTCAGGGTTATATATGGAACCCCTCGGGCAGGGACAGGGAGTGGGATCCCCTTTCCCAGGCAGATGCCCGAAGGTGACCGGGAGCCACCAGAGGGGCTGATGTAATGCAAGCCCTGGCACGGTGGGTCACTGAGGTAAGGGAACCCATTTGAATGACAGCCCGACTGCATGCGGATTTTGAGAATTTATCTGATAACTGCAGAGAAAAGGAGAATCCCTTGCGTACTTTATAGCTCGTTTTAAGGATACGTGAGATTCCAATGCCAGCAAATCCCTGGACAGAGCAGTGTGTCCAGCTGGCAGTGCAGACTTTTCTAAACTGTCTCAGGCCCAAGCCTGCCCACTCCATTAAGTAAACTAATCTCAATTTGCTGTGTCAGACCTGGCCCCGGGTGACATAAATTCTGATGAATAGGGAGCGCAATTGACTCTTTAAAGGGACTGTGGAAAAGCGAGAGTGTGCACAGAGAACTGGTAGTGAGGAGATGGAGTTCAGGTCCCAACGAAGAACCCAGAACGGGTGGCAGGATCGTGCGGACGGTGCAGATGAAGAGGACACTTGGCTAAGGACAGAAACGGAGTTTGTAGAAAGAGGGGACATTAGGCCAGAGACTGTCGCACTGGAATCACAGACAAGAATAATAAGGGGCAGGAAGTGATTCTGGGTGACAGTGATACTCGACAGTGTACCACATTTACTATCCACAATTCCTTCGATCCCGGATAGGGCAGGCCAGAGGGGACAGATCACAGTGATACTCGACAGAGTACCACATTTACCGTCCACAATCCCTTTGGTCCCGGATAGTGCAGGCCAGAGGGGACAGATCACAGTGATACTCGACAGAGTACCACATTTACTGTCCACAATCCCTTTGGTCCCGGATAGTGCAGGCCAGAGGGGACGGATCACAGTGATACTCGACAGAGTACCACATTTACTCTCCACAATCCCTTTGGTCCCGGACAGGGCAGGCCAGAGGGGACGGTGATACAGGCGGCTGTGATCAGGCTCATCATACAGGCAGGCTCTTTTCTCACTGCTGTAATCAGGTAGAAGGTACAAGAGCCTCAGGACTCGCCCCACCAGGGTCAGGAACAGTTACTACCCCTCAACCATCAGGCTGTGGAACAACACAGGATAACTGCACTCACTTGATGTCCATAGAGTTGCTCCCACAACAAATGATCGTACTGGGACTGTCTCAAAATGAGTGAAACAAGAGGTGGTTTAACTGAGACAGATTGTATTCCTGTCTCAGAATTAGAGAAATATAATCTCACAAGATATTTAAAGTGGATGTGCTGGAATGATGTTTCCCAGAAGGTGTGGAACCAGCACTCACAAACTCAGAATACGAGGAGAACTGAGCAGGACTGAGGTTAGGAGAAATGTCCTCACCCAGAGTGCAGTGAATCATTGCAATTATCTCCACAAGGTTTCGAAATTGAATAGACATATCCTGGGGCTCAGCGGTGATGGAAAGTTGCAGGAAAGTGGTGCTGAGGTCAAAAGTCAAGCATGTTCTGAGTTGAAGGACAGTGGTAGCGCAAGGGCCGAATGGCCACGCCTTCTCGATTTCTTGTTTTCTGAAACACTCGGTTACCTTTGTGCCTCACTGTTTCTTGTCCTGTCAGATTGAACAGGGAGAGCTGAGAGCACCGGACATCTATCGGCAGCCGCTGCGGTTATTTCATGTTCTCATTGTTTATTTGCATTGGCGAAGTTTGTTGTCTTCTGCACTCTGGTTGATCTTTCAGTGATCCAGATATAGTTACCATTCTGTAGCTTTGCTCTGCATGTTTGCAGGAGTTGTTTGTGGCGACTTATATGTACTCTGTTAGTTTTTGGAATCGTCACTTGGGGAATCTGAGGTGGAGGAGTATTTGGGGCTTATTTTAAATTATACATAGATATTATCCAAATAATGTTTATTTGACAAGGGTTAATTCTGATATTGAGACTAACTGTTCTTTTTGTGGTTGATATCCAGAGGATTTATTTCATCTGTTTTGGGATTGTGAATATGTTAAAACATTTTGATTTGATGTTTGTCAATTTATAGATTAATATATTAATGTGGATTTTACTTTTTGTTTTGAAAATGTCTTATTGGGTTTACTAGTAATACCAAATCTCACAGGGATCATTTCTCTATCATAAATCTTTTGTTAATTTACAGCAAATTTTGTATCCATAAATGCAAACACAGCAATAAGAAACCTTCATTTAGATTTTTACCTCAGACTTCAAACTATACGTTTATACTCTGAACACTTCCCGTAACCAGAAACCTGTAAAGACTGTACAAATCTGTCAATGTTTTGTGTTATCTCTGTAAACGTTCTTGTTTTGTGACTCCTCTTAGATACAGTCCCTTCTGTCCAACAGTATTTAGAGCGGATTTCCTTGTTTATTTGTATATTTAAAGTTAATGGTTATATATTCGTTGCTGCTTTTGTGTGTTTCCCTGGCTTTGTTAGCATATGTTTAGTGTTTCTGTCTTTGTTTGTGTTCAATAAAAATTTTAAATATTAAAAAGTAATTATAAAATTTACTTTGAACTTTGAGCCTCGGGGAACTTGCTATGAGTCTGAGAACAAACGGTGACTGACATCTCCAGCTCCCGGCAGCAGTCCGCCCTTGGACACACTCACAGCCAATCAGCGAACACCTTTCGTAGTATCTTGCCTCCATTGGCTGAGGTGTGTCAGTGGGCGGGACGCTGGGCGGACCGAAGTTTGGAACCGGGAACGAGTGGACCCGGTGAGAGACCCGAGATCGGGAGCAGCTCCCCGGGTAAAGGCTGCAACAGCGGCCGGAGTTTTGAATCCTTCCGATGGCGGAGGTGAAGTTTCGGGCGGAGATTCGGTGAGATGTTTCAGCCTCACAGAGGGAGCCCGGTCTTTCCCCGCCGTGGATCGGGGCCTGTTGTCCGGAGTTTCCTCCCAGTCCTGTCTCCTGCTGCTGGGATACGGGAGCTGGCCCGCAGCGGCTGCCGATGGAACTCCGGTGTGTGAGCGCTCCCCTGTGCAAAAGGACAGGCTGAAGGTCAAGGGAGAACCAGGCGCAAAGGTAAGCTCGGACTTCAGAAAATAAGAAACTGGAGCAGGCCAGGCCACTCGGCCCGTGGCGCCTATTCCACCCTTTCCTCAGAGTAGTCCTTTCTTTCTAAATCTTTTTATTGATTTTAAACAAACATGAATGAAACATGAATACAAAGAGATTGAAAGTACATAATTAATAGGTTAAGGAATAAATACCTTATTAATGTTAAGCTCCCAAACTCATAGTGGTTAAAAAAAATGGAGAAAATAAGAAACCCTCCCCTCCCAAAAAAATGGAATAAATCCTAACTGACATGGGCCATTGCATTATATCAATTATACACAGTAGCGTCAATAACTCCGCACCTCCATCCGAATAATTAAGGACAATAAAAGTAAGGTTTAGGAAAAGTCAGTTTAGTTTTTATGGAAATGTTGAATAAACGGTCTCCAAGTTTTTTCATATTTAACTGAAGGGTCAAAGACAACACTTGTAATTTTTTCTCAACTCGAACAAGAAATAGTTTGAGAAAACCACTGAAATATAGTTGGAGGACTAATTTCTTTCCAGTTCAATAGGATAGATCTTCTAGTCATTAATGTAACAAATGCAATCATCTACAGGGCTGAGGGGGGATAAACGACCATTATCCACCATTGTTAAACCAAAAAATGCAGTCATAGGATTGCAATTTGATATTCAGAACTGTTGAAATAATACCAGAAATACCTTTCCAGTAATTTTGCAAATAGGGGCAAGACCAGAACATCTGGGTCAATGAAGTGACTTCAGAATGACATCTGTCACAGGCTGGATTAACATAAGAATAAAATCGAGCGAGTTTATCCTTGGACATGTGAGCCCTATGAACAACCTTAAATTGTATTAGGCATGTTTAGCACAAATAGAAGAAGAATTGATTATTTGTAAAATGTTATCCCACTGCCCTGTGGGTATAAGACAGTAAAGTTATTTTACCCATTCCTTCTTAATTATTTCTGATACTCCTGGCTGTATTTTTATGATTGTATTATAAATGATGGCTACTAAACCCTTCTGGCAAGGATTCAGAGCCAGATTTTTTTCAGTAATGTCCATTGGACATAATTTCAGAAAAGACTAACATTCAAGAAATTTCTAACTTGCAAGTATCTAAAAAAAAAGTTTTAGGCTGGATAGCTGTTCAATGGACAGAAAACTGTTATCTAAAAATAGATCACAAAAACATGTTATACCTTTTGTTTTCAATAACACAACGGCCATAAACACAATAACACAAAGTCCATAAAAGAGGGATGGAAAAAAAAGTTAGATATAAGAGGGCTTGATAAGATAAACTTATTCAAGCCGAAGAATTTACAAAATTGAAACCATGCTCTTAATGTATGTTTAACTATAGGATTAGTTATTTGTTTATTTGGTTTAGATAAAGCAAAAGGAGACAAAGATCTTAAAATAGAAAACAATGAGAAGTCTTGTACAGATTTACACTTCAAATTTACCCATTGTGGGTAAATTTACCCATTACACCAATTCTCGTGTCCAAGATATTAACTATCGGATGTTAACTGCCCAGTAGTAAAATCTTAGGTTTAGCAAAGCCAAAAAACCTTCCTACTTAGACTTCTGTAAATATTTCTTAGTTAATCTAGGATTTTTATTCTGCCACATGTATGAAGATATTTTGCAATCAATATCAGAAAATGATTTAGAAATAAAAATTAGTAATGCTTGGTTTAAATATAAAAATTTGGGTAATACTATCATCTTGATAGTATTAATTTGACCAACCAATGACAGAGATAATGGGGACCACCTGGTAACAAGTTGCTTGATTTGGTCAATTAAAGGTAAAAAATTAACTTTAAATAAACCCTTATGTCTCTTGGTAATTCTAATACCCAAATAAGTAAAATGATCTGTGACATCTTTAAATGGTAAGTGTTTATAAATTGCAACTTGCATATTTAATGAAAATAATTCACTCTTATTAAAATTCAGTTTGTAGCCAGAAAAGCTACTAAACTGAGCAAGCAAGGATGAAACAGCAGGAATAGATCTCTCGGGGTCAGATATGTATAGAAACAAATCATCAGCATATAATGATAAATTATGTCCCTTACCCATGGGTAATATCAAAAATATTAGGTGAATCACGAATGGCAACGGCTAAAGGTTCCAAAGCAATGTCAAATAATAGAGGACTTAAAGAGCAGCCTTGCCTCGTACCACGGGGCAACTGAAAAAAAGGAGATCTTTGATTATTGGTAAGAACCAAAGCCATTAATTTAATCCATGATATAAACTTCAAGCTAAAATTAAAATTCTACAGATTATTACATAAATATAACTATTCAACTTTATCAAACGCTTTTTCAGCATCTCAGGCAATGACATTCTGGTTTTTTCGATGAAGAAGTATAAATTATATTAATTTATTTTCTAATGTTAAAAGATGAATAACAGGTTTTAATAAATCTGTTCTGATCTTCAGAGATAACTTGAGGTAATACATTTTCTCATGTAGTGGCCAAAATTTTGGTAAAAATCTTAGAATCCATATTCAGCAAGGATATTGGCCGATAGGATGCACATTCAGTGGGTTCTTTATCTTTTTTAACAATTGGAGAAATAGAGGCATCATAAAAAGATTGCAGTTATTTATCTACAGTTAACGCATCTTTAAAAATTTTACAAAGCAAAGGAGAGAGTATAGAAGAAAATAATTTTAAAAATTCAGCAGTATAACCGTCCGGACCAGGGGCTTTCCCTGATTTCATTGAAAAAGGAAGTGGGTTCTCCTTTCCAGACCCTGCCCGGGGACTTGTGCCACTCCTCAGGGTTATATATGGAACCTCTCGGACATGGACAGGGAGTGGGTTCCCCTTTCCAGACCCTGCCCGGGGACCTGTGCCAGTCCTCAGGGTAACCTATGGACCCTCTCGGACATGGACAGGGAGTGGGTTCCCCTTTCCAGACCCTGCCTGGGGACTTGTGCCACTCCTCAGGGTTATATCTGGAACCTCTCAGGCAGGAACAGGGAGTGGGTTCCCCTTTCCAGAACTTGACTGGGGACTTGCCTGCACTCCTCAGGGATATATCTGGAAACTCCCGGGCAGGGACAGGGAGTGGGTTCCCCTTTCCCAGGCAGATGCCCGAAGGTGACCGGAAGCCACCAGAGGGGCTGATGTAATACAAGCCATGGCACGGTGGGTCGCTGAGGTAAGGGAACCCATTTGAATGACAGCCCGACTGCATGCAGATTTTGGTGAATTTACCCAGTAACTACAGAAAAAAGGAGAATCCCTTGCGTACTTTATAGCTCATTTTAAGGATACGTGAGATTCCAATGCCAGCAAATCCCTGGACAGATCAGTGTGTCCAGCTGGCAGTGCAGACTTTTCTAAACTGTCTCAGGCCCAAGCCTGTCCACTCCTTTAAGTTAACTAATCTCAATTTGCTGTGTCAGACCTGGCCCCGGGTGACATAAATTCTGATAAATAGGGAGCACAATTGACTCTTTAAAGGGACTGGGGAAAAGCGAGACTGTGCACCGAGAACCCGTAGTGAGGAGATGGAGTTCGGGTCCCGAGGCAGAACCCAGAACGGGTGGCAGGATCGTGCGGACGGTGCAGATGAAGAGGACACTTGGCTAAGGACAGAAAAGGGGTTTGTAGAAAGAGGGGACATTGGGCCAGAGATTGTCGCACTGCAATCACAGACAAGAATAATAAGAGGCAGGAAGAGAGCCTGGATCACAGTGATACTCGACAGAGTACCACATTTCCTCTCCACAATCCCTTTGGTCCCGGATAGGGCAGGCCAGAGGGGACGGATCACAGTGATACTCGATAGAGTACCACATTTACTCTCCACAATCCCTTTACTCCCGGATAGGGCAGGCCAGAGGGGACGGATCACAGTGATACTCGACATAGTACCACATTTACTCTCCACAATCCCTTTGGTCCCGGATAGGACAGGCCAGAGGGGACGGATCACAGTGATACTCGACATAGTACCACATTTACTCTCCACAATCCCTTTGGTCCCGGATGGGGCAGGCAAGAGGGGACGGTGATACAGGCGGCTGTGATCAGGCTCACCACACAGGCAGGCTCTTTTCTCACTGCTGTGATCAGGTAGAAGGCACAAGACCCTCAGGACTCGCCCCACCAGGGCCAGGAACAGTTACTACCCCTCAACTCTGAGGCTGTGGAACAACACAGGATAACTGCACTCACTTGTCCATAGAGATGCTCCCACAACAAATCATCGTACTGGGACTGTCTCAAAATGAGTGAAATAAGAGGTGATTTGACTGAGACAGATCACATTCCTGTCTCAGAATTAGAGAAATACAATCTCAGAATATTTACAGCAGAAGGGCTGGAATGATGTTTCCCATAAGGTGTGGAACCATCAGTCACAGTCTCAAAATCCAAGGACAACTCAGCAGGACTGAAATGAGGAGAAATTTCCTCACCCAGAGTGCAGTGAATCATTGCAATTATCTCCACAAGGTTTCTAAATTGAATAGACATATCCTGGGGCTCAGCGGTGATGGGAAGTTGCAGGAAAGTGGTGCTGAGGTCAAAAGACAAGCTTGTTCTGAGTTGAAGGGCAGTGATAGCGCAAGGTGCCGAATGGCCACGCCTTCTCGATTTCTTATTTTCTGAAACACGAGTTTACCTTTGTGCTTCATTGTTTCTTGTCCTGTCAGATTGAACAGGGAGCGCTGAGAGCACCGGACATCTACCGGCAGCCGCTGCCGTTATTTCATGTTCTCGTTGTTTATTTGCATTGGCGAAGTTTGTTGTCTTCTGCACTCTGATTGATCTTTCAGTGATCCAGATATTGTTACCGTTCTGTAGCTTTGCTCTGTGTGTTTGTAGGAGTTGTAGGTGGCGACTTAAATGTACTCTGTTAGTTTTTGGAATAGTCGCTTGGGTAATCTGAGGTGGAGGGGTATTTGGGGCTTATTTAAAACTATACATAGATATTATCCAAATAGTGTTTATTTGACGGGTTAATTCTGATATCGAAACTAACTGTTATTTTTGTGGTTTATAACCAGAGGATTTATTTCATCTGTTTTGGGATTGTGAATATGTTAAAACATTTTAGGTTGATGTTTGTCAATTTATAGATCAATATATTAATGTGGATTTTACTTTTTGTTTTGAAAATGTCTTATCTGGGTTTACTAATAACACCAAATCTCATGGGGATCATTTCTCTGTCATAAATATTTACAGCGGCTTTCCTTGTTTATTTGTATATTTAAAGTTAATGGTTATATATTCGTTGCTGCTTTTGTGTGATTCCCTGACTTTGTTAGCATATGTTTAATGTTTCTGTTTTTGTTTGTGTTCAATAAATTGTTAAAATATTAAAAAATAATAATAAAATTTACTTTGAACTTTGAGCCTCGGGGAACTTGCTTTGATTCTGAGAACAAACTGTGACTGACATCTCCGTCTCCCGGTAACAGTCTCCCCTCGGACACACTCACAGCCAATCAGAGAACACCACTGGGAGACTCTGGCCTCCATTGGCTGAGGAGTGTCAGTGGGCGGGACTCTGGGCGGACCGAATTTTGGAACCGGGAACGAGTAGACCCGGTGAGAGACCCGAGATTGGGAGCAGCTCCCCGGGTAAAGGCTGCAACAGCGGCCGGCGTTTTGAACCCTTCCGATGGCGGAGGTGAAGATTCGGGCGGAGATTCCGTGAGATGTTTCAGCCACACAGGGGGAGCCCGGTCTTTCTCCGCCGTGGATCGGGGCCTGTTGTCCGGAGTTTCCTCCCGGTCCTGTCTCCTGCTGCTGGGATCCGGGAGCTGGCCCGCAGCGGCTGCCGATGGAGCTCCGGTGTGTGAGCGCTCCCCTGTGCAAAAGGACAGGCTGAAGGTCAAGGGAGAACCAGGCACAAAGGTAAACTGGGACTTTAGTAAATAAGTAACAGGAGCAGGCCAGGCCACTCGGCCCGTTGCGCCTATTCCAGCCTTTCCTCAGAGTAGTCCTTTCTTTTTAAATCTTTTTTATTGATTTTAAACAAACATAAATGAAACATGAATACAAAGAGATTGAGAGTACATAATTAATAGGTTAAGTAATAAATACAAATAGATTATATTAACCTCCCAACCTCATGGTGGTTACAAAAAATGGAGAAAATAAGGAACCCTTCCCCCCACCAAAAAAAAGGAAAAAATCCTAACCGACATGGGCCATTGCATTATATCAATTATACACAGTAGCGTCAATAACTCTGCACCTCCATCCAAATAATTAAGGATATTAAAAGTAAGGTTTAGGAAAAGTCAGTTTAGCTTATATGAAAATGTTGAATAAATGGTCTCCAAGTTTCTTCATATTTAACTGAAGGGTCAAAGACAACACTTGTAATTTTTTCTAACCTCAAACAAGAAATAGTTTGAGAAAACCACTGAAATATAGTTGGAGGATTAATTTCTTTCGAATTCAATAGGATAGATCTTCTAGTCATTAATGTAACAAATGCAATCATCTGCCGGGCTGAAGGGGGATAAACGACTATTATCCACCATTGGTGAACCGAAAATTGCAGTAATAGGATGAAGTTGCAATTTGATATTCAGAACTGTTGAAATAATACCAAACATATCTTTCCAGTAATTTTGCAAATAGGGGCAAGACCAGAACACGTGGGTCAATGAAGTGACTTCAGAATGACATCTGTGACAGGTTGGATTAACATAAGAATAAAATCGAGCGAGTTTATCCTTGGACATGTGAGCCCTATGAACAACCTGAAATTGTATTAGGCATGTTTAGCACAAATAGAAGAAGAGTTGACTAATTGTAAAATTTTCTCCCACTTCTTTGTGGGTATAAGACAGTGAAGTTATTTTTCCCATTCCTCCTTAATTATTTCTGATACTCCAGGCTGTATTTTCATGATCATATGATAAATGATGGCTACTTAACCCTTCTGGCAAGGATTCGGAGCTAGAATTTTTTTCTATAATATCCATTGGACATAATTGCAGAAAATACTCACATTCAAGAAACTTCTAACTTGCTAGTATCTGAAAAAAAAAAGAGTTTTAGTCTGGATAGAGGTTCAAAGGACAGAAAACTGTTATCTAAAAATAGATCACGAAAACATGTTATACCTTTTGTTTTCCATAACACAAAGGCTTGGTCCTTAAATGAGGGCTGGAAAAAGAAATTAGATATAATAGGGCTTGATTATTCAAGCCAAAGAATTTATGAAACTGAAACCATATTCTTAATGTATGTTTAGCTATAGGATTAGCTATTTGTTTATTTGGTTTAGATAAAGCAAAAGGAAGCGAAGATCCTAAAATAGAAAACAATGAGAAGTCTTGTACAGATTTACACTCCACATTTACCGTTTGTGGGCAAGGTACTATGACCGATTCTTGTGTCCAAAATATTAAATATTGAATATTAACTGCCCAATAGTAAAATCTCAGGATTGGCAAAGCAAAACCACCTTCCTTCTTAGGCTTCTGTAAATATTTTTTACTTAATCTAGGATTTTTATTCTGCCACACATACAATGATATTTTGGAGTCAATAATATCAAAAAAAGATTTAGGAATAAAAATTCTTAATGCTTGGAATAAATATAAAAATTTGGGTAATACTATTATCTTGATAGTATTAATTCGACCAACCAATGACAGAGATAATGGGGACCACCTGGTAACATGTTGCTTGATTTGTTCAATTTAAGGTAAAAAATTAACTTTAAATAAACCCTTATGTTTCTTGGTAATTTTAATACCCAAATAAGTAAAATGATCTGTGACAACTTTAAACAGTAATTGTTTATAAATTGGAACTTGCATATTTAATGGAAATAATTCACACTTATTAAAATTCAGTTTGTAGCCAGAAAAGCTACTAAATTGAGCAAGCAAGGATGAAATAGCAGGAATAGATCTCTCGGGGTCAGATATATATATAGTAACAAATCATCAGCATATAATGATAACTTATAAGTCCCTTACCCACGGGTAATACCAAAAATATTAGGTGATTCACGAATGGCAACGGCTAAAGGTTCCAAAGCAATGTCAAATAATAGAGGACTTAAAGGGCAGCCTTGCCTGGTCCCACGGGACAACTGTAAAAAAGGAGATCTTTGATTATCTGTAAGAACCGAAGCCAAAGGTTTATAATACATTAATTTAATCCATGATATAAATTTCAAGCTTAAATTAAAATTTTGCGACGTATAAAATAAAAATAGCCATTCAACTCTATCAAACGCTTTTTCAGCATCAAAGGAAATGACATTCTAGTATTTTAGATGAAGAAGTATAAATTATATTAATAAATTTTCTAATGTTAAAAGATGAATAACAGTTTTTAATAAATCTGGTCTGATCTGCAGAGATAATTTGAGGTAATACATTTTCTAATCTGGTGGCAAGAATTTTGGTAAAAATCTTAGAATCCGTATTCAGCAAGGATATTGGCCGATAGGATGCACATTCAGTGGGGTCTTTATCTTTTTTACTAATTGGAGAAATGGAGGCATCATAAAAAGATTGTGGTTATTTACCTATGGTTAACGCATCTTTAAAAATTTTACAAAACCATGGAGCAAGAAAAGAAGAAAAGGATTTAAAAAATTCAGCAGTATAACTGTCCGGACCAGGGACTTTACCTGAATTCATTGAAAAAGGGAGTGGGTTCCGCTTTCCAGACCCTGACCGGGGACTTGTGCCACTCCTCAGGGTTATATTTGGAACATCTCAGACAGGGACAGGGAGCGGGTTCCCCTTTCCAGACCCTGCCTGGGGACTTGTGCCACTCCTCAGGGTTATATATGGAACCTCGGACAGGGACAGGGAGTGGGTTCCCCTTTCCAGACCCTGCCCGGGGACTTGTACCACTCCTCAGGGTTGTATATGGAACCTCTCGGACAGGGACAGGGAGTGGGTTCCCCTTTCCAGACCCTGCCCGGGGACTTGTGCCATTCTTCAGGGTTATATATGGAACCTCTCGGGCAGGGACAGGGAGTGGGTTCCCCTTTCCAGACCCTGCCCGGGGAGTTGTGCCACTCCTCTGGGTTATATATGGAACCTCACAGACAGAGACAGGGAGTGGGTTCCCCTTTCCAGACTTTGCCCAGGGACTGGTGCCACTCCTCAGGGTTATATATGGAACCTCACAGGCAGGGACAGGGAGTGGGTTCCCCTTTCCAGACCCTGCCCGGGGACTTGTGCCACTCCTCAGGGTTATATATGGAACCTCACAGACAGAGACAGGGAGTGGGTTCCCCTTTCCAGACTTTGCCCAGGGACTGGTGCCACTCCTCAGGGTTATATATGGAACCTCACAGGCAGGGACAGGGAGTGGGTTTCCCTTTCCAGACCCTGCCCGTGGACTTGTGCCACTCCTCATGGTTATATAAGGAACCTCTTGGGCAGGGACAGGGAGTGGGTTCCGTTTTCCAGAACCTGACCGGGGACTTGTGCCACTCCTCAGGGTTATATATGGAACATCTCAGACAGGGACAGGGAGCGTGTTCCCCTTTCCAGACCCAGCCCGGGGACTTGTACCATTCCTCAGGGTTGTATATGGAACCTCTCGGACAGGGACAGGGAGTGGGTTCCCCTTTCCAGGCTTTGCCCAGGGACTGGTGCCACTCCTCAGGGTTATATATGGAACCTCACAGGCAGGGACAGGGGGTGGGTTTCCCTTTCCAGACCCTGCCCGGGGACGTGCCACTCCTCAGGGTAATATATGGAACCTCTCGGGCAGGGACAGGGAGTGGATTCCCCTTTCCCAGGCAGACGCCCGAAGGTGGCCGGGAGCCACCAGAGGGGCTGATGTAATACAAGCCATGGCACGGTGGGTCGCTGAGGTAAGGGAACCCATTTGAATGACAGACCGACTGCATGCGGATTTTGAGAATTTATCCGATAAGTACAGAAAATAGGAGAATCCCTTGCGTACTTTCTAGCTCGTTTTAAGGATACGTGAGAGTCCAATGCCGGCAAACCCCTGGACAGATCAATGTGTCCAGCTGGCAGTGCAGACTTTTCGAAACCGTCTTAGACCCAAGCCTGCCCACTCCTTTAAATTAACTAATCTCAATTCGCTGTGTCAGACCTGGCCCCTGGGTGACATGAATACTGATCAATAGGGAGCGCAATTGACTCTTTAAAGGGACTGTGGAAAAGCGAGAGAGTGCACAGAGAACCGGTAGTGAGGAGATGGAGTTCGTGCCCCGACGAAGAACCCAGAACGGGTGGGAGGAACGTGTGGACAGTGTTGATGAAGAGGACACTTGGCTAAGGACAGAAACGGGGTTTGTAGAAAGAGGGGACATTGGGCCAGAGATTGTCGCACTGCAATCACAGACAAGAATAATGTGGGGTAGGAAGAGAGCCTGGATGACAGTGATACCTGACAGAGTAACACATTTACTCTCCACAATCCCTTTGGTCCCGGATAGGGCAGGCCAGAGGGGACGGATCTCAGGGATACTCGACAGAGTACCGCATTTCCTGTCCACAATCCATTTAGTCCCGGATAGGGCAGGCCAGAGGGGACGGATCTCAGGGATACTCGACAGAGTAACACATTTACTCTCCACAATCCCATTGGTCCCGGATAGGTCAGGCCAGAGTGGACGGATCTCAGGGATACTCGACAGAGTACCACATTTACTCTTTTGGAAGAGGACAGCGAGGCTTTGAGAGGAAGTGCGGCGGCGGCCATTTTCAAATTGTCCAATGGCGTCTCAGATCGGAGTTCTGAGAGGCGGGACTGCGCAGGCGCGTGAGGAGGCCTGGGAAGGAGGGAAGATATAAAAAGGAGAGACTGAGTGAGGTAGTTCTCTTTTGGAAGCGGACAGCGAGGCTTTGAGAGGAAGTGCGGCGGCGGCCATTTTCAAATTGTCCAATGGCGTCTCAGATCGGAGTTCTGAGAGGCGGGACTGAGCAGGCGCGTGAGGAGGCCTGGGACGGAGGGAAGATATAAAAAGAACGCAGCCTTAAGAAGCGGGCAGCGGGGTGCGCCGGAAGCAGAGTGTAGGGCTTGAGCTCTGGGGGCTTAGGCGGAAGAGGGCACAGTAGGCTTATCTTTTAGTTCTTGTTATTGTCAGTTATTTGGGAAGTATGAGTGTGAGGGCAGCTTGTTGTTCTCGGTGTCGGATGTGGGAGTTCCTGGAGTCTCCGATCCTCGCGGACGTCCACATCTGCGCTAGGCGCATCGAACTGCAGCTCCTGAAGGACCGAGGTAGGGAACTGGAGCTGCAGCTCGATGGCCTTCGCCTGGTCAGGGAGAGTGAGGAGGTGATAGAGAGGAGTTACAGGCAGGTGGTCCCTCCGGGGCCACGGGAGGCAGATAGGTTGGTCACGGTCAGGAAGGGGAAGAGGCAGGTACTAGAGAGTACCCCAGTGGCTGTACCCCCTGACAATAAGTACTCATGTTTGAGTACTGTTGGGGGGGACAGCCTACCTGGTGGAAGACAGCCTCCGGCATAGAGGACGGCCCTGTAACTCATACGGGTAGGGATAGAAGACAGAGGACCATAGTAATAGCGGACTCGATAGTCAGCGATTCAGACAGGCGGTTCAGTGGAGGTGATCGGGAGTCCCGGATGGTAATTTGCCTCCCTGGTGCCAGGGTTCGGGACGTTTCTGATCGCGTCCAAGATATCCTGAAGTGGGAGGGTGAGGAGCCAGATGTCTTGGTACATGTAGGTACCAATGACATAGGAAGGAAAGGGGAAGAGGTCCTGAAACGAGAGTATAGGGATTTAGTAAGGCAGTTAGAAAGAAGGACTGCAAAGGTAGTAATCTCGGGATTACTGCCTGTGCCACGCGACAGTGAGAGTAGGAACAGAATTAGGTGGAGCATGAATGCTTAGCTGTGGGATTGGAGCAGGGGGCAGGGATTCAATTTTCTGGATCATTGGGACCTCTTCTGGGGCAGACGTGACCTGTTCAAGAAGGGTGGGTTACACTTGAATCCTGGGGGGACCAATATCCTAGAGGGGAGGTTTGCTAGGGCTACAGGGCAGACTTTAAACTAGTGAGATGGGCGGGGGGAATCAATTTCAGGAAACTATGGGAGAGGAGGTTAGTTCACCAGTAGAGGAAATAAATAGACAGTGTGTGATGGAGAAGGGATGCGCTCAACCCGAAGATGTCGGGGAGAAGAAAGAAAAGGATAATAAATTTGAATGCATTGTTAGGGATGAAAAGAGTGGAGGAGGTGGAGAGTATCTTAAATGTATCTATTTTAATGCTGGGAGCATTGTAAGAAAGGTGGATGAGCTTAAAGCGTGGATTGATACCTGGAATTATGATGTTGTAGGTATTAGTGAAACATGGTTGCAGGAAGGTTGTGATTGGCAACTCAATATTCCTGGATTTAGTTGCTTCAGGTGTGATAGAGTAGGAGGGGCCAGAGGAGGAGGTGTTGCATTGCTTGTCCGAGAAAATCTTATGGCGGTGCTTTGGAAGGATAGATTAGAGAGCTCCTCTAGGGAGGCAATTTGGGTGGAATTGAGGAATGTGAAAGGTGTAGTAACACTGATAGGAGTGTATTATAGGCCACCTAATGGGGAGCGTGATTTGGAAGAGCAAATGTGTACGGAGATAGCAGATATTTGTAGTAAACACTAGCTGGTGATTGTGGGAGATATTAATTTTCCACACGTAGATTGGGAAGCTCATTCTGTAAAAGGGCTGGATGGTTTAGAGTTTGTGAAATGTGTGCAGGATAGTTTTTTGCAACAAATCATAGAAGTACCGACTGGAGATGGGGCAATGTTGGATCTCCTGTTAGGGAACGCGATAGGTCAGCTGACAGATGTATGTGTTGGGGTGCACTTCGGGTCCAGTGATCACAATAGCATTAGCTTCAATATAATTATGGAGAAGGACAGGACAGGACCTAGTGTTGAGATTTTTGATTGGAGAAAGGCTAACTTTGAGGAGTTGCGAAGGGATTAAGAGATAGTGGATTGGGTCAAGTTGTTTTATGGGAAGGATGTAAAGAGAAATGGAGGTCATTTAAGGGTGAAATTATGAGGGTACAGAATCTTTATGTTCCTGTTAGGTTGAAAGGAAAGGTTAAAGGTTTGAAAGCACCATGGTTTTCAAGGGATATTAGAAACTTGGTTCTGAAAAAGAGGGATGTCTACAATAGATATAGGCAGCATGGAGTAAAGGAATTGCTCGAGGAATATAAAGAATGTAAAAGGAATCTTAAGAAAGAGATTAGAAAAGCTAAAAGAAGATACGAGGTTGGTTTGGCAAATAAGGTGAAAGTAAATCCGAAAGGTTTCTACAGTTATATTAAAAGCAAGAGGGTAGTGAGGGATAAAATTGCCCCCTTAGAGAATCAGAGTGGTCAGCTCTGTGTGTAGCCGAGGGAGATGGGAGAGATTTTGAACAATTTCTTCTCTTCGGTATTCACTAAGGAGAAGGATATTGAATTGTGTAAGGTGTGGGAAACAAGTAAGGAAGTTATGGAACCTATGACAATTAAAGAGCTGGAAGTACTGGCGCTTTTAAGAAAGCTCTGACGGAGATCTTCAAGATGTCATTAGAAACGGGGATTGTGCCGGAGGATTGGTGTATTGCTCATGTGGTTCCATTGTTTAAAAAGGGTTCTAGAAGTACGTCTAGCAATTATAGACCTGTCAGTTTGACATCAGTGGTGGGTAAATTAATGGAAAGTTTTCTTAGAGATAGTATTAATAATTATCTGGATAGACAGGATCGGATTAGGAGTAGCCAGCATGGATTTGTGCGTGGACGGTCATGTTTGACAAACCTTATTGAATTTTTTGAAAAAGTTACGAGGAATGTTGACGAGGGTAAGGCAGTGGATGTAGTCTATATGGACTTCAGTAAAGCCTTTGACAAAGTTCCACATGGAAGGTTAGTTAAGAAGGTTCAGTCGTTAGGTATTAATGCTGGAGTAATAAAATGGATTCAACAGTGGATAGATGGGAGATGCCAGAGAGTAGTGGTGGATAATTGTTTATCGGGATGGAGGCCGGTGACTAGCGGGGTGCCTCAGGGATCTGTTTTGGGCCCAATGTTGTTTGTAATATACATAAATGATCTGGATGATGGGGTGGTAAATTGGATTAGTAAGTATGCCGATGACACTAAGGTAGGAGGTATTATGGATAATGAGGTGGGTTTTCAAAGCTTGCAGGGAGATTTATGCGGGTTAGAAGAATGGGCTGAACGTTGGCAGATGGAGTTTAATGCAGAGAAGTGTGAGGTTCTACATTTTGGCAGGAATAATCCAAATAGAACATACACGGTACATGGTAGGGCATTGAGGAATGCAGTGGAACAGAGAGATCTACGAATAACAGTGCATAGTTCCCTGAAGGTGGAGTCTCATGTAGATAGGGTGGTGAAGAAGGCTTTTGGAACGCTGGCCTTTATAAATCAGAGCATTGAGTACAGAAGTTGGGATGTAATGTTAAAATTGTACAAGGCAATGTTAAGGCCAGATTTAGAATATTGTGTGCAGTTCTTGTCACCGAATTATAGGAAAAATATCAATAAATTAGAGACGATTTACTAGGATCTTACCTGGGTTTCAGCACTTAAGTTACAGAGAAAGTTTGAACAAGTTAGGTCTCTATTCATTGGAGCGTAGAAGGCTGAGGGGGGATTTGAACGAGGTATTTAAAATTTTGAGAGGGATAGATAGAGTTGACGTAAATAGGCTGATTCCATTGAGAGGAGGGGAGATTCAAACGAGAGGACATAATTTGAGAGTTAGGGGGCAGAAGTTTAAGGGAAACACAAGGGGGTATTTCTTTACTCAGAGAGTGATAGCTGTGTGGAATGAGCTTCCTGTAGAAGTAGTAGAGGCCAATTTAGTTGTGTTATTTAAGGTAAAATTGGATAGGTATATGGACAGGAAAGGAGTGGAGGGTTATGGGCTGAGTGCGGGTAGGTGGGACTAGGTGAGATTAAGAGTTCGACACGGACTAGGAGGGCCGAGAAGGCCTGTTGCCGTGCTTTGATTGTTATATGGTTATATGGTTATAAATAATAACAAGAAATCACGACTATGAGATAACAGGATAACAGGGTCCTTAAATCAGTGTGGTAATCTCCTTTTAGTGAAGATTCTGATGGTTGAGGATCAGTGACTGTTCTTGATTCCGGAGCTGCCAGTCTCGAGGCGGCTTTACCTTCCACCTCATGGCAGCAGCGGGAAAAGTGCACACACCGGTTCGTGAGGATCTTTGTGATGGTGGATGATGCTTCTCTCCGACGCGTTTCATGTGGATCTGCTCAATGGTTTGGAGGGTTGTGCTGGTGACGTGCTGGGACGACTGCGCCACCTGCTGGGTGATTTGCCGCTCGGAGACATTGGTCTTCCCACACGATGTCTGACTGCAGACTCTCAGTGCACTTCCCGCAACACACCCACAGAGGTTTGCCGAGGTATTTCATGACATGCCGGATCTCGTCAGGTTCCTGAGGAATTAAAACAGTTCTCGTGCTTTGCCCGCAATTACATCTCCACGGTGGTTCCAGGCCTGGGCTGATGAGAAAGTGGTAACCAGCAATTTAAAGTTACTGACCCCTCCACCTCTGATCTTCTGAAGATTACTAGCTCATGGAGCTCTGATTTATCGAAGTCCGAACATTTATGTGATGATTACGTCGCTTTGTTCGTGACTCTCCCTCCAATGAAAACAATTTACTGTCACCCATAGAGCTGTTCCGTGCAGGAGCAGAGCCTTCGGCCATCGAAAAAAAAGTAAATCACATGCCATCTTGATGACGCCGTGGAACTGACGCCGCGCCCTCCTCTTCATGAGCTGTCATTAATTTGCCATTAGGACCAATACGTCGGTCACGATCGTAATTTGGTCTGCAGCTTCCCAGCTGAAATGATTGGACTGCAGTAGAAAGGAATAATTCCATTCCTCTGTCAGTTCTGTTGGCAGAGCCCGTGTCTCGTGTCAATGTAAACATCAACTATTTGACTATCAGAAAAGCAACGATACGGTTGTATTCCCTGTGACGCTAAGGGCGCAATTCAGATAGAACATGATTAGAATACATCTGACCGAACTGATATCTTGTAGGTACGCAGTTAGATCATTACATTAGTTTACACTGAATATCACCGATCACAGAAACAGCATACACTCTCTATTTCTGTTGCAGATGCGTCAGGCAACATCGGGATTCAGCCGCAGGGTCCGGTTGTCACACATACTGTCACAAGTCTGAAATTAAAATGTTCTGTCCAGTCAGTTCCCAATGCTGACTCTAGATGGCGCAGTGGAGCAGACAGCAGACAGGACAGGGCGACACCATCGAGTCAGTTGTCAACGTTGCCAGTGGAAATTGTACTTGCCAGGTTCAGAACAACGTAACGGTGAAACGCAGCGGCTTTTCTGTAAAGATCAGCCTGTCGCGTAAATAAAAGTTGCTGCCGATATTCCACTTCAATAGACAACTTAAACGTCCAAATAATTTTATTTTGCAATTTTTATGCTGTGGTCTTCTGTAGACGTCGGTCAACAGAGGAAACAAAATATATATATTATGAATATGGAGCAGAGTTGCAGATATCATGGAGTGTCTGGAGGGATTTATTTCGAGGTCAATTTGCCGAATATTTAAAATTTTCATTTAATTGTAAGGCAAATAATATTTTACGTGTCCCAGAGGACAGAGAACTAAAGAGCAGGTAGAACTCTCCGGTTAAAATTATGGAGTACCATGTCGGCCTTTCTGCCTCAGTAACCGAGGGCCGATGCTTGTCATCAGGATCTCTCAAAGCCGCTCTTCACAGTTGCAGCTTCACTTGTCATCACCACATATTGTCGAGTGAATCTCCTGACGTTTTGAGAAGTAGATGCGTTTTTCAGAATACAGATCCCCGAGCAGTGCAAGCCTGACTGCACTAAGTTAAGGAAGCTACCCCTTTGTGAATAAAATACAGCCGCCGGACACAGTAAGCGAACCAATCTTGGGACCAGTTACCGGGGGTAAGAGTAACATAACATTAAGGGGTAGAAAAATAAACCGCTGGAAACACTGAGCACGTCGGGCAGCATTTGTGAAGGAAGAAGCCGAAGTCGACATTGCTATGATGTGAAAGAATAGGACCTGACTTTGGGAAAGTGTGTATGGAACCGGAGGAATTAGCAGACCTACTTAATGAATATTCTGCTTCAGTATCCACTCTGGAAAAGGATCTTGGTGATAGTAGTGATGACTTGCAGCGGACTGAAAAGCTTGAGCATGTAGATATTATGAAAGAGGATGTGCTGGAAAGCATCAAGTTGGGTAAGTCGCCGGGACCGGATGAGATGTACCCCAGGCTGCAGAGAGAGGCGAGGGAGGAGATTGCTGAGCCTCTGCCGATGATCTTTGCATCATCAATGGGGACGGGAGAGGTCCCGGAGGATTGGAGGGTTGCGGATGTTTTCCTTTATTCAAGAAGGAGTAGAGATAGTCCTGGAAATCTGAGACCAGTCAGTCTTACCTCAGTGGAGCGATAGTTGATGGTGAAGATCCTGTGAGGCAGGGTTTAAGTACATTTAGAGAGGTATATAACCATATAGCAAATACAGCACGGAAACAGCCCATGTCGGTCATTCTGGTCCGTGCCGAACGCTTACTCTCACCTAGTCCCACTGACCCGCACTCAGCCCAAAACCCTCCATTATCTTCCTGTCCAATTTTGCTTTAAATGACAATACCGAACCCGCCTCGACCACTTCTACTGGAAGCTCATTCCATACACCTACCACTCTTTGAGTAAAGAAATTCCCCGTCATGTTACCTTTAAACTTTTACCCCCTAAGTCTCAACTGATGTCCTGTTGTTTGAATCTCCCCTACTCTCAATGGAAAAAGCCTATCCACGTCTACTCTACCTATTCCCCTCATAATTTTAAATACCTCTATCAAGTCCCCCCTCAACCTCCTACGCTCTAGAGAATAAAGACCTAACTTGGTCAATCTTTCCCTGTAACATGGGTGCTGAAACCCAGGTAACCTTCTAATAAGTCTCTGTACTGTCTCTATTTTGTTGACATCTTTTCTTTAATTCGGTGACCAGAACTGTGCACAATACTCCAGATTCGGCCTCACCAATGCCTTGTACAATTTTAACATTACTTCCTATACTCAATGCTCCGATTTATAAAGGCCAGCATACCAAAAGCTTTCTTCACCACCCTATCCACACGAGATCCTAACTTTAGGGTACCCCATTATTCCTAGATCACTCTGTTCTACTGCATTCCTCAAAGCCCTACCATTAACCATGTATGTCCAATTTGGATTACTCCTACCAAAATGTAGCACCTCACACCTATCAGCATTAAACTCCATCTGTGAAAGCGGAAGCAGAGGTCGACATTGCGATACGGGACGGGAAGGCGGGGAACAACAAAGCGGCACGAAAATGTTAAATGAACCTTCACTGGAGCGGGAGAGACATGGGGCCGAAGGGAATCGTCCAATAGTTCTGACAGAGGATCTTCGATTTGAAATATGAAACATTCCTTCTCCACAGAGGCTGCCTGACTGTCTGAGTCTATTCCGGGATTTCGTTTTTCTTGATATTTCCAACATCCCCAGCGCCTACGTTGTCAAGAAATTCAGTCAAATCCAATTTAAATATAAAAGGAAAGATACCTTCATGTAACCCGTACTGATGGGTGACCACCGGGAGATCCCGCTTTTTCAGGTGATCGAAGCTTATGTCCCAGCAATGCGGTCTCCCATTCCACGCCGGGTCTCACTGCTCTCTGTCAGTAAATCCGCCAAGACCGCACACCCCTCTCTCCGAACCTCCCCTACTCTTTACCCTTCATTGCTACTGAACCACCTGGCAAGCATTACACATCTCCCCATTTCTGTCCCCTCCAACCACCCTGTCTCTGTAAACACCTCCATTGCTGTTTCCATTAGGGTCTCTGTAACACTCTCCGGTCCCGATAACCTTCCCCATCTCTGTTACTGTCTACACTGTTAACGAAACATTTAAGATTCCCGGGGAGATGTGAACATTCTGTTGTGAAGATGCATTTTTCACCCTCTTCGTTACTATTTGTGGATGGGACAGAATTACGAGATTGAATCCGGTGTGTTTGGGAAATTCTGTTCTGATTTCCGGAATCATCTACCTGGGGTGGGGGGGAGTAGTGATCGATGGAGGGAGAACTGTATTGTTCTGAGAGCATTTCTGGTTCAGTTGAACTGCTGAAAAAACCTGTTAGGAAGGAATTAGGAAGTCCTGACGAAGGGTCTCGGCCCAAAACGTCGACAGTTCTTCTCCTTATAGATGCTGCCTGACCTGCTGCGTTCCACAAGCATTTTGTGTGTGTTGTTTGAATTTCTAGCATCTGCAGATTTCCTCGTGTTTGCTCCAGGAGGTAATTGCCACAGTTTCGTATTTCTGACATATCTATTTTTTTCCGACAGTGTAGTGTTAGACCCTGGTACAGAGCAAGCGCATGCAATTGCAGCATGCAAGTTCCCTTCCTTCACTACCGGCACGTAATGGCCGATGTGTGCATAGTGTACAGAATGCAGCATAGTAACCTACCATTATTATTCTACGAGAAACTCCGGACCACCACTTCCTCTACTACCAACTACCCCAGCACCATCTTAACCATCAGGGCGATGGCAAAAGTCAGCAAGGAAAATGGGGAACAAGGAGATAAAACGTTACTTTTGCCCACAAGACAATCTTCTGTGTCTCACATTGTGACAATGCAACCGCAATTAATATTTTTTTAAATCGCTATAGATCCAGGAAAATTGTTCCTTTCAATATCAATATATCGCTGTGCGACGCCGCCTGACTCCAGTCTTGCTCGATTACTTGTTTCTAAACTTCTAATCTCAGGGTGACTATGACATGCGCACAACCATGGCCCTGCAGGCCCATAGGCTTGAAATTAGTGGATACCTTTCCTTTACAAGTGACACTATGGGTCGGCAGCCCCAGATTCGGTTCACATACCTATTCAGATCACCGTAAACAGATCGATACTCCAGGATAAGACCCTGTTAACGCGAGGAAATCAGCAGGATTAGTAAAAATTATTACCAAATGCATTTATGTGTCAGAGAAGAATCAGAAGAGCATTGAAAAGGACCTGCGCATTCTTAGCAATTCGTGTCTGAGAGAAACACGGAACAGTAAGGCCATGACGAAGAGAGGATCAGAGACACAATTATGATTATTAAATATCGCAGGAAGCACTATAAGTTCACAACAGCATAAAACATAAGAGCAGAATTGGGCCCTTCGGTCCATTGGACTCCTCCACCATTCTCTAATGACGGATGAATTTTCCCTCCCAACCCCAATCATCTGCTTTCAGTCTGCAATACTTGAAACTATCAACGCTGTTTCATGTAACACGGGGCCTTTGCCCCCAGAGCCATAAGGGACAAACAAATTACAGAGATACACCACACTTCAGCTAAAGATATTCCTCCTCATCGCTCTCTTCTGAAGGGTTCTCTGCACTCCATAGTAGAGGAATTAGTACTCACACCCTCCATTCCATACCATGCATTCCATAGCGCCGCCCTCTGGTCCCAGACCAGCACCCTCTCCCTCACTTTGAGAGAATCGCTCCTCGCCTAGTCAGTATAGGTCTTCCAATTATTCAGCTTTCAATGAGGTCACCCTTTCCTTCTTCAAAACTGCCGTACACAGAGGCCTCAAGCTGACAGGCGTGTCAGCTCCTGTCATTTACTTCCCTTTCTTCAAGAAGAGCAAAGTGATGTTTTCAAATTTCCAATCCTCCAAAACAATTCCATGATGGTATGAGTACTAATTCCTCTCCTACCACTTCACCAGAGCCCTATTTCAGACCCCTGGCGTGCAGTCAATCTCATCCATTCACCCAGGTTATTTATCCACCTTCCAGATTGTCTATCATTTTCTGATTATTATGGTGGCTGCAACCACTCCCATGTCCTGACACTGTCATACTGATGGTGTCTTCAACAGTGAAGGCGAACACGTGATACTTAAGGAGTTCCTCCGCCATTTCTCGCTTCCCCCGTTACTGAAACTTCGACATTCTCGCTGTCGAGAGTCTCACTTCAGGTTCTGAAGCGGAAACAATTACTTCAAAAAGGGATTGACGAAAATGTTTCCCTTACCGTGTAAGTGGAGTCTCCATCCTGCGCTTCGTTCCTTGCCCCCTGGAAAGAGAAGATTACGTGTTATATTTGAGACGTTTAAACAAGTTCACAACAATTGAATTCTAACTCTCCGCCGATAAACCCTGGGAGTATCAATGTATCACATTAATTAGTGCTTGGGGCAATGTTGACTCGTTCACCGTTCGCTGCACCGCGTGTTTCTGATTGTGTGTGTGTGTGTGTGTGTGTGTGTGTGTGTGTGTGTGTGTGTGTGTGTGTGTGTGGAGTTACTCACATTGATCGGACATTTTAAAAGACTATTCCATGAAATATATTACAGCAAGGGTAAGTTATGATTTTATATCACTTAGGAGTTATGGATTCTGGGGAATTCTGGGGAAAATCTGCAGGTGCTGGAAACTCACACACAAAATGCCGCAGGGACTCAGAGTGTCCGGCAGCATTAATGGAATTCATTACTCCGTTCACGTGTTGTGCAGAGACCCTTCTACTGGGCTGGGAAGGAGGCAGGAAGACGCCTGGACAAAATGGTGGCCAGGAGAATGAGGACTGGCCTGGAGGTGAGGCCTAAAGAGTGGGAAAGGGGAAAAGGCTGAAGAAAAAGTAAAACGACGAAACATAGAAAACATACAGCACAATACAGGCCCTTCGGCCCGCAAAGTTGTGCCGTTCACAACCCTACCTTAGAACTTACTAGGCTTACTCTATTTTACTAAGCTCCATGTACCTATCCAAAATCCTCTTAAAAGACCCTGTTGTATACGGCTCCAAGTCCTTGGCCGGTGGCCCATTCCACTCTCTCACCAGTCTCTGAGCAAAAAAAAACTCACCCCTGACATCTCTTCTGTACCTGCTCCCCAGCACCTTAAACCTGTGACTTCTAGTAGTAAGCATTTCAGCCCTGGGAAAAAAAGCTCTGACTATCCACACGCTCAATGCCTCTCATCATCTTGTACGCCTCTCTCAGGTCACCTCTCATCTTCTTCCGCTTCAAGGAGAAAAGGTCGAGTTCACTTGAACTATTCTCTTAAGGCATGCTCCCCAATCCAGGCAACATCCTTGCAAATCTCCCCTGCACCCTTTCTATGGCTTCCACATCCTTCCTGTAGTGATGCAACCAGAATTGAGCACAGTCCTCCAAGTGGGGTCTTACCAGGGTCCTATATAGCTGCTACATTACCTCTCGGCTCCTGAATTCAATCCCACGGTTGATGAAGGTCAATACACCATACGCATTCTTAACCACAGTGATCCGATTTCAGAGGCAAGTGTGCCATAGGAGAAGGGGAAGAGGGAGGGTTACTGCAGGGAGTTGATGGGCAGGTGAGGAAAAGAGGTAAGAGGCCGGAGTGGAAAATAGAAGAAGAGAGAAGTGAACACAAATGCTGGAGGGGTAACATCGATGTTCATGCCATCAGGTTTGGGTCTACTTTGCGGAATATAATGTATTGTTTCTCCATTATCGGAAAATAAGATTCGGGATCGATCATCCAGGATCTTGTTAAATGCCCAGTCTGTGCCGAAGGGCCCGATGGACGATACCCATCACATTAATTATGTTCTTTTTTCCCTCTTGGCAAATAAATGAGTGAGATCACGGACATAATGCAAACATCCAACCTGTTCATCCATTTGGACATTTTCATAATATTCTGATGAGTTTACGTTCTTTGTATCGAAGGTACCTGAGGAAACAAAACAGATATGGCACAAGGGTGCAGAGCGTCAGGAGGCTTTGTTGAACACAGCAGACGTCAAACCGCCCCAGAAGAAAAAGCCATTGATAGCATGAACTCCCTTCCCAACAATCACCGGAACCAGGAATTGAGGGCCGATATTGATCAACATGAAGAGAATTTAAGTTGCATGAACTACCGTCCCATTAGTTCGCTGATGTTGTAATCTTCAGCAGAGGTTTTCAGCTAAAATAATTGGAAACCCAACGGCAAAAGTCGCATCATCCGTGACCATTCACTCGGATGGCCAGCTCCAGCTTCAGTGGACGATGAGCTACCAAATTAAAATCAAATGCTGAGATTCCCCTGGACTCAGTATTAGAACAGTTGAAACGGAGTTCACTCACTTTTCCATCCGGAATTTCTGCTCGTGCCATTTTTAGATTTCGGTGGACATATGATGCTGAATAAACTGAAACAAAGGACAAGAAAATAATCCGTCAGGAACTTAATTTCCTGCGCTGATGCACCGAATGAGAATGGCCCCTATAATTCCATTCGATTCTCTCCAGATATCCATTAATAACGTTTTGTTTATCGGATGACCTGTACCAGTTGAGTTCGATAGCATCGACAGATGGGTTAAGTAGACAAAATGCTTTGTACTTTTTGACAGATAAGGCTGTTCACACACATATTGCTGAACTCAAACCTCTTTCAGACAATTTTCGGACAGACAACTTCGCCGTGAAGACGGAATGCTGATTCTGTCCACAGATGGCACTGATCCCAGCTAAAGTCGTTTCTGCCCAAATTCACATTCAATTATTAAAGGGGGGAGCGAAATTCGTAGAGATATGCATTTACCCGCCAGCTTTTCTTGCGAACAGCCATCCACTGAATCCTCCAACCAGGCCCATGATGAGTAAACCAAGTATAATGCCCACGATCGCGCCAGCCCGGAAGGTACAATTTTCATCTGTTTTTGGTGATGACACAGAAAACAAGCATATATTTTACATGGCGAAAACTCATCTTTATTAAGAAATGGTAATTTTTCTAGGCTCCGGAAACTTCTGGTCGCTGGTCTCGAAATAGAAATCAATTTAAATCAATTATTATTTTTATTCTGGTAGGCCACTTAGAAGGAGGAGTGAAGGTAGGGGGTGAGGACAGCGTGAGAGGGAAATGGTTTCAATCTTTGATCATCGGGTTTACATGGACGAATGAGAGACACATTCACTCACCTTGTGCGCTAACTACACCTTGTAAGATAACTGGTCCTGTTGGTTAATCCGACATGTAGAACTCCCAACGTCAGCCGAGCTCACTGACACAAGGGGGAGTTCCTGCCCTGTCGGCAGGAGATTGTTCCCATTGTCACTGACACAAGGGTGAGTTCCTGCCCTGTCTGCAGGAGATTGTCCCCGTTGTCACTGACACAAGGGTGAGTTCCTGCCCTGTCTGCAGGAGATTGTCCCCGTTGTACCAGGCATATCTACCCCAGGGGACTGACAGAGCAAAGCAAGCTAATGTCAGGGTTGACACAATATTGGACACGACTGGACGCTCCGGTACAATTCTCTGATCCATTTATAAAATGAAAAAATTGTTGATTAGAGTAAAATCCTGGTGGATCCGGGATATTATGACCTTCTCTCTTCATTGAAAAGATGGGAGCAAATGTTGGTAAGTGTAATATCTGATACAAATGAGCGCGGTTGACTAACTGTGTACTTACAGTAAACTTGCAGGTTGGTCTCTCCAGCGCCACTGCTGAATGAGTTGCTGGCGATGCACTTGTACGTCCCTCGGTCGTTTCTGTTAGCTCTGATTATAGTCAGTTTCGCCTTGTCGGGAGATGTAAATATTCTGCCGTTTCCCTGGATGGGTTGGTTATCCTTGAACCATTTCCGTGTCTGAACAGTGCCCGACGCGTGACAGCTGAGTGTGATGGTATCGTGGTCTTCCAGGCGGTTGGGATCACTGGCCACCACAGTAACCCCAGTCACTGTCTCTGTAAGTACAATTTAAATGCAAATAGATTTACACGGGGTTTTATCTACATCACGAACATAATATTTGGATGCTGCCAACTCAATATCGTCGGCATTCCCAGTTCTTATCCCTATGTGTTTCGATATCACGTCGGTATCCAGCTTGAACTAAGCGCCGGCACTGAGTTTAAAATTTTACTGCTGTTACCCAAGGGGACGGTGAGCAACCTATTCCCGTTTCAGATGTTCCTCTGTTCATGGATTTTCCTGCAGAATGAATATACATTCTCCAGCAAAGCAGACTAAAACAGAATTGCACTTGACGACAGTTTAATTGTTCCGTGGACCATGTAAAATAAACTACCCGTGCCCCCTGCTGTCGAAGCCAAAAGTAGGGTGACTTCGTATTTAATATGTGGCTGCGGTGTTGGCGGAGGAGGGAGGGCATAGGAATTATGATCATGGGTTCCTCCAGGGAAGTTGCGACCTCTAGAGAAGGGTCGGTTTGCTCCTGAACTGGGGAGGGATAAACATTCCTGTGGGAAGGCCTCTTGTCGCTGCACGCTAGGTTCCTAAGTGGAGTTGCAGTTGGAAGGGAACCAGATTGACAGAAGGATCCGTGGAGATCTGGTGGAGCCAGATTTCGGCAGGACGTCGGCTCCTCCAGATTGTCTGTTGTGCCATGAGCCTAAATTGATCAGAGAGCTTATGGAAAAAAAGAATGTTGGGATAAGTGATCATAATATGATCGACTTCATCCTGAAATGTGAGAAGGGGAAGCTGAAGAGTCAGATGAACCAGTGTTACAGAGGGTCAAAAGGAGTTAGAGAAGCACTAGAGAGGGGTTGGCCAGATTTAAATGAAAAATAACACTGGCGGAGGATGACGGCAGAGGAGTAAGAAATGTTCTGAAGGAAAGAAGACATAACCGTGGCGAAGAAGAGAAGTCAAAGCCATCATGAAGGTAAAAAGGAGGGTATATGATGGAACAATCATTAATGGGAAGGCAGATGATTGGGAGGTTGGATAAAATAACAAATGGCAACTAAAAGGTCATTTAGAAGGTAGAGATGAATGAGAAAGCACTCCAGCCAATAATATTAATGAAGATCGGCACAGAGTCTTAACGTACAACAAGTGTGAAGCGAGAAGCAAGAGTGGATATCGGGCCGTTCAAAAACGGTAGTGAAGAGGTAGTACTGGGGAACAAGGAACTGGTGGACAAACTGCATCATCCCTCACCGTGGAACACCCTGATGAAATGTTGGATGTTTCGGTTATCAGGGGTCATGCAATGTTAGCATTCATTTCAAGGCGACTAGAATATAAAAGGAAGGATGTAATGCTGAAACCTGATAAAGCACCGGTGAGGCTTCACTTGGAGTATTGTGATGCATTTTGGGACTCTTGTCGTTGAGAGAGAATGTGATTAAACCGAAGGGGTTTCCAAGGAAGTTCGCCAAAATGATCCCAGGATTGAACGGCTTTACAGGAGAAGAGGGTTTGATGGCTCCGGGCCTCTACTCACTGGAGTTCAGAAGAATGTGGGGAGACCTCATGGAAACCTATCGAACAGTGAAAGGTCTTGTTAGAGTGGATGTGGAAAAGATGATTCTCATGGCGGGAGAGTCTAATCCCAGAAGGCACAACCTGCGCATAGAGTGGTATCCTTTCAGAAACCAAGGCGAAAGTGAATCTCTTTCGACAGAACGTGATGAATCTGGGAATTATGTTCCGTAGGCAGCTGTAGAGGGCGTATCGTTATGTAAGTTTAAAGCCGAGGATGATAGATTCTCGTTTGGTCAGGGCATGAGGAATATGCGGAAACGCCTGTGATCGGGACAGCGAGGAATATTGGATCAGCCATGATGAAATGGCGGAGCGGACTCCATTGGCCAAATGGTCTAAATATCCTTCCAATGATTACGGCCTTCTGGCCTTAACTGCAGCAAGTAAACATTTGTAATTTAATCAGCAAGTCAGAACAATTGCAATTTTCATCTTAATCAATATTCTTATTCATCAATATGCAACGTTGTGGATTGATATTGTTAGTCAGTATTCTAAACGGGTTCAGGCATTTAGTTGGATTACACGGGCCTGTCTGCACCAACACCATTAATTATAGGACCTCAACAAAGGGAAGTACGGACTACCTACCGAACACATTGATTTGCGTGGTTGAGGCATTGTTCCTTTTCGTAACCCTGTTATAGGCCTCACAAGTATAGTTTCCCGCGTTGCTCACAGAGATGCTGTCGAGGACGACCTCCTGCCCACTTTGTAGGTGGGCACCGTTCAGTTGCCAATTCAATTGAGCATCTGGGCGGGACTCTGTAAAACATGTTAACCTGAGGGAGCTTCCGGCAACGTGAAAAGCCGAGTGCGGTTGAGTGATGATGGATGGACGATCCGGTCCGTCTGAAAGAAACGGACAAATGGGGTTGCAACAAATCAGACAGGAGATGAAACAGAGTTCCTCATCTGAAGAGGAAGATCAGCCCACCACCAGAGAAAGCGCCCCTACACACCGGAGAATGCATTCGGCTGGAAGCCACGCGCGGGAAAGAGGAGAGTCGGGACACAGTGTCAGATTATCCACGTTTTACGAAACTATGCATTGCACAGTTACCTCATATCCCAAAACCCGTCTCCTCCTCCAAGCTGGATACAATGCACGCCAGTCATAAGCGTATCGTTTCGTAAAACTTCCCCAGGTGTGTGTTTTGTGGAATAGAGTTCATAAAAACGTTACAGACAAAATACAAAGCGTCGTTCTGCGTTGATAGGTAAGGCAACTTGAAGTGTAGATGCAATAACTCATGTAATCAGGGTTCGGGCCGAATGTCATCTGGGCACACACTATACTGTCAAGTTACTGCCCACGTGTGCAATTATAGGGACACTCCAGTTTACAACGTGTTACGGTAGGACCCATTTTCAGTTCCAATATTCTAGGTTTAGTCTCTATCAGTGAGCACCGGTGGCGGTAACACCACTGCACATTGTGAATTTCATCCAGATCTAACAGCTGTAAATTCCCATTTCCACATTGGCACTAAAGCAATGTATACCCACCTTGTCTTAGCTATGGACATTTGCCAGAAGGGTTGTGGGGCTGATAAGGGCTGTGAGCGTTTTACACTCAAAACTGTCCCTGTCCCTTCCGGTGAACGAAATTATTAGCAAAGTCCCTAAACGGCCTTACACAGCGCTGGCAGATTCAATGGTCCATTTGTCTAAAAAATAATATCTTTGCCCTCACTGTACCAAGTTCGGATCAGCTTCCGTTGTGTTGAGAAAAAACAAAACTCAAACCTGAATTAGAATTTTAAAAGGATAATTTCAATATGATTGAATAGAACTATTGCTCATCCCAGTTTGGCAAAAGAATAAACCGGGGAAGGCAGTGCACCCGGGGCTGACAAGGGAAATTAGGGATAGTATCAAGTCCAAAGAAGAAACATATAAATTAGCAAAAAAAAAATTAAGCGGCACACCTGAGGACTGGGAGAAATTCAGAAACCAGCAGTGGAGGACAAAGGGCTTAACTAGGAAAGGGACAAAAGATTATGAGAGAAAGCTGGCAGGGAACATAAAAACTGACTGTAAAAGCTTTTATAGATACGTGGAAAGAAAAAGATTGGTCCGGACAAATGTAGGTCCATCACAGTCAGAAACAGGTGAAATTGATCATAGGGAACAAAGACATGGCGTACCAACTGAATAACTACTTTGGTTCTGTCTTCACTAAGGAGGACGTAACTAATCTTCCGGAAATAGTAAGAGACCGAGGCTCTAGTGAGATGGAGGAACTGAGGGAAATACATGTTAGCTGGGAAGTGGTGTTAGGTAAATTGAAGGGATTAAAGGCAGATACATCCCCAGGGCCAGATGGTCTGCATCCCAGAGTGCTTAAGGACGTAGCCCAAGATAAAGTGGAAGCATTAGTGATAATTTTTCAAAACTCCTTAGATTATGGATTAGTTCCTGAGGATAGGAGGGTGGCTAATGTAACCACACTTTTTAACAAAAGAAGGAGAGAGAAACCGGGGAATTATAGGCCGGTTAGTCAGACATCGGTGGTGGGGAAAATGCTAGAGTCGGTTATCAAAGATGAGATAACAGCACATTTGGAAACTGGTGAAATCATCGGACAAAGTCAGCATGGATTTGTGAAAGGAAAATCATGTCTGAGAAATCTTATAGAATTTTTTGATGTAACTAATAGAGTGGATAGGGCACAGCCAGTGGATGTGATATATTTATATTTCAAAAGGCTTTTGACAAGGTCCCACACAGGAGATTTGTGTGCAAACTTAAAACACACGGTATTGGGGGTATGGTATTGACGTGGATACAGTATTGGTTGGCAGACAGGAAGCAATGAGTGGGAGTAAACGTGACCTTTTCAGAATGGGAGTCAGTGACTAGTGGGGTACCGCAAGGCTCAGTGCTGGGACCCCAGTTGTTTACAATATATATTAATGATTTAGACGAGGGAATTAAATGCAGCATCTTCAAGTTTGCAGATGGCACGAAGCTGGGCGGCGGTGTTCGCTGTGAGGAGGATGCTAAGAGGATGCATGGTGACTTGGAAAGGTTAGGTGAGTGGGCAAATTCATGGCAGATGCAATTTAATGTGTATTAATGTGAGGTTATCCATTTTGGTTACAAGAACAGGAAAACAGATTTTTATCTGAACGGTAGCCGATTGGGAAAAGGGGAGGTGCAACGAGACCTGGGTGTCATTGTACACCAGTCATTGAAGGTGGGCATACAGGTACAGCAGGCAGTGAAAAAGGCAAATGGTATGTTGGCATTCATAGCAAAAAGATTTGAGAACAGGAGCAGGGAGGTTCTGCAGCAGTTGTACAAGGCCTTGGTGAGACCGCACCTAGAATATTGTGTGCAGTTTTGGTCCCCTAATCTGAGGAAAGACATTCTTGCCATAGAGGGAGTACAGGGAAGGTTCACCAGATTGATTCCTGGGATGACAGGACTTTCATGTGAAGAAAGACTGGATCGACCAGGCTTATACTCACTGGAATTGAGAAGATAGAGCTGGGATCTTATTGAAACGTATAAAATTCTAAAGGGATTGGACAGGCTAGACGCAACAAGGTTGTTTCCGATGTTGGGGAGGTCAAGAACGAGGGGTCACAGTTTAAGAATAAAGGGGAAGTACCTAAAGTACAGATTTGTACCGACATAGTGGTAGTTTAACCGCCGTAACGTGACTCGCATTTGAACTTTAGAATTTTAATTTTAATTCCCCAGCTTCCGCGATAGACCTGGATCTGTCTCCTAATTAACTGTTCAGTTGTCGCAGTGTTAGTCGATAGTGGTTAATACCTCAGGCAACGATCACTAATGTATTCACACACTCCCTGTACCCCGTATCTCGCAGGAACTATGATATTATATGTAACTACTGCAGTCTCGGGACACTTACAGTTGACATGAAGAGAAAACGGAGGGCTTGTGATTTCGTTAATCTTGTTGCTTGCTCTACAGGTGAAACTTCCATCTGTCCGTAGCACTCCAGATACAGTGAGTGTGCTGTTATCTTCATTCAGAACAATCCTGCCTCCAGGAATTATCTTGTTATTCTTCTCAAGCCACAGGTAAGAGACATCCGTGCCTGTTGCGGAGCAGGATAGCCTGACGGTGTCGCTGTACTGAATCAGTCTGGTGGCATTAGATGTAACAATGACATTGGAAATACGTTCTGTTAAAACATAGGAGATTTGTTAAAACATAGGAGATTGATTAGTGCACAACTCAACAATAGAATCTGCAGATTTATGAATTCCGTTACGAATCTGAAAATGAAATGAAACATTTATTATTCCATGATAAGTAAACATTAAGAAGTTATTCAATTTGATGGACATGAGGTTTTGAGATGGACGTTGCAGGGTTCGGGGTAAATTCCGAAGGTTGGAGGTTGGCTAACTGTGTTCCATTCATCGCGACCAGTGGGAAACACAAGCATACACGGTACAGGAACCGTGGTGTCGAAAGGCCGATGTAAATCGAGTCAAGAATTAAAAAAAGAGCTTACGAAAGGATCAACATACAGGGTAATGATAGAGATCTAGAAACCTGTCAGATAAGCAGGAAGGAGCTTAAAAATGAATTAGGAGAGCCGCAAGGGGCCATGAGAAGGCCTTGCCAGACAGGAAAACCCCAATTCATTCTACAAGTATGTGAAGAGCAAGAGGATAAGACGTGAGACAATGGGACCAAACAAGAGAGACAGTACAAAAGGATGTCTGGGATCGGAAGAGGTACTTAATGACAATTTTGCTTCCGTATTCACTACGGTTAAAGATTTTGGCGATTGTAGGGATGACTTGCAGCGGACTGAAAACCCTTTGCCGATAGATATTAGGGAATAGGATGTACTGGAGATGTGAGAAATCATTAAGTTGGATAAGTCACCTGGACCGGAAGGGATGCATCCCAGGAAACCGTGGGAGGCGAGTGAGGTGATTGTTGATCCTCTAGCGGTGATGTTTGCATCAACAATGAGGACGGGAGAGGTTCCGGGGGATTGGGGGGGGGGGTGCGGATGTTGCTCTCGTATTCAAGAAAGGGAGTATGGATAGCCCAGGAAATTATAGACCAGTGGGTCTCATCAGCTTGATTGAATTTTTTGAAGAGATGACGAAACACATTAATGAAAGTAGAGCTGTAGATGTAGAACGTATGGATTTTTGAGCAGGGTATTTGATAAGGTAGCCCATGCAAGACTTATAGGGAAAGTAAGAAGGCATGGGATCCAAGGTGCCATAGCTTTGTGGATACAGAACTGGCTGCCGACAGGAGGCAAAAAGTATTGGTAGGCGGGTCATATTCTGCACAGAGGTCGGTGACCAGTGACGTATCCTAGGGATCTGTTCCAGAACCCCTATTCTTTGCGATTTTTATAAATTAACTGGATGAGGAATTGGATGGTAGGGCTCGTAAATTTGTTGATGACACAAAGGTTGGGATGTTGTGGATGGTATGGAGGACTGCCAGACTTTACAGCAGGACATTGACATGATGCAAAACTGGGCGGAGATGTGGCAGGTGGAGTTCAACCCAGATAAGTGTGTGGTTCTTCATTTAGGTAGGTCAAAGTAATGGCAGAATATGGATATTAACGGCAAGGGTCTTGGTAGTACGGATGACCAGAGGGATCTTGTGGTCCATAGAACAGTCAAAGCCGCTACCCAAGTTGACTCTATGGTTGAGAAGGCGTACGGTGAATTGGCCTTCATCAACCTTCGGACTGAGTTTTACAGCTGAATGTAATGTTGCAGCGAGAAAGGACACTGGTGAGACCCCAGACGGAGTACGGTGCTCATTTCTGGTCGACTCACTACAAGAAGAACGTGGAAACTATAGAAATGGTGCAGGGGAGATTTACGAGGATGTTGCCTGGATTGCGGAGCATACCTTAAGGGAATAGTTTGAGTGTACTCGACCTGTTCGCCTTGGAGTGACGGAGGATGGGAGGTGACCTGATAGAGGTGTTTAAGATGATGAGAGGCATTGGTCGTGTGGATAGTCGGAGTCTTTTTCCTGGGCTGAAATGGCTATTACGAGAGGGCACAGTTTTAACTTGCTTGGAAGTAGGTACAGAGGAGATGTCAGGGGTAAGTTTTTTACGGAAAGAATGGTGAGGGTGAGGAATTGACTGCCGGCGGCTTTCGTGGAGGCGGAGACGTTAGGGTCTTGTCAGAGACCCCTGGATGGATACATGCACCTAAGAAAAAAAGAGGGCTATAGGTAATCCGAAATAGTGTAAAGGTAAGGACAACTTCGGCACTGATTTGTCGGCCGAATGGCCTTTATTGCGCTGCAGATTTTCAATGGTTCAATGTTTCATTATCTGATAAAACATTTGGATTGTTATTTCCAGTAGGCAACGGGGGAGAGATGTTGATGGGACAGTGGAGTTTGTCTCCGGGGACTTCAGTAAGGCCTTTAACAAGTTTTCACATAGAAAAACTTCATCCAGATTTAGGGGGAAGCCACACATGTTAAGAGGGAGAGATTTAAAACTGATAAGTACCTGTAGGAAGTGGTGGAGGAGGACACAGTTGCTACATTTAGGACAGGCGTGGATAAACAATAGGACTGTGTAGTTTGGGGTGTTATTGGCAGAAAGGAGCAGCTGAGACAGGCAGGGAGTTGCAGTGGTTGACATGGACACGAGCTGGGCTGAAGGCATTGGTGTTTTAATATATGAGGCAATGGTGCTTCAAAATCTCACATTTCAAAAAAAACCTAGAAAATTGACAAGTAAATGGAGCTGGTGAAGAAGGAATTAGGAATTAATTCACTTCAGGCAAGGGTCACCTGACAATGAGAAAGGTGATGGGAAATCACTGGTAAGTTTAGAGGAGAATTACGGACAACAGTATGTTAAGAGTGATTAACAGACCTGATGGACAATGGGGGTACAGAGTTAAGCATCCCCCTCACCGAGAAACACGGACTATTACTGTTGCTATGGTCTGGCACTATACAGCTGCAAAAAAAATATCAAATCATGTGTTACGTCAGTGATGATAAACCTGATTCTGATACAATGCCGCTTCAGCCAGTGCTTTGTACAATTTACAATATAATAGCCTAACTTTTATATTCTGTGCTCTGACCGCTGAAACCAAGCATGCCTCATGTCGCCTTCACCGCCCCATCTACCAGTTCCCTGAGAGGAGACCAGCCGAGGGGGAGCTGCGGTTAGAGGTGGAAAAATTAAGGTTGGCTAACTATACTATTACTCATGAGAAAGAGACGAAAAACAGGCAAGAACATTCGCTACAGACAAGAGAGAGGAGAGAGCCTGTTGATTTACTGCATTATGACTTCTGCAAGGGTTTTTTTTCTTTTCTTCTGTTTTGCCCATAAAAATTCATCAGTGGACTGAAGGAGTGGCCTTAATAGATGAACACAGTCATTCAGGAGTGATGGATAGCTGAGTCCCCATTAGTAGGGATAAAAAGACAGGTCTGGAGAGACACCCTCCAGACACGCCAATGGACACTGATTGATTGTTGAGACCCACGGAAAGGTGGGGGCTTCGGAGACGGAACCAGGAGATCGCTCAGTAAAGCTCACAGTGTTAAAGCAAGCCGGTGTGGACTTGTGCTTTTGTCCACTCATGTCAGAGTGACGAGTTCACCAGAGAAGAACCGTCTGGCTGACGACCAGAGGGGTCATAACTGAATTACCACAAAGATACGACGGATTACGAAAGCAAAGGAAGGTTTGCCTGGTTGTAGCTGTTACATCTCTCTCTCTCTCTCTCTCGCTCTCCAACGATTACAATACATCAACCATAACTACATCAGCACTCATGAACTGAACTGAACTTTATAGTTTTCTATGACATTTATTTACGCCTCGACATCGATCGAGCTTGTTTATTATTGATTATTATTATTCCTACACTTTTAGGTTTATTACTGCTAACTTGTTTTATATGTATATTTGCATTATTGATATGGTTTTGCTTATTTTTACTAATAAACATCTTTAAATATAGTACCATCGGACTCCAACGGACTCTTCTTTCTCTGCTGGTTAGAGACCGAGTTACAGGGTAGGTAACAACTTGGGGCTCGTTCGGGATTTGATAACATGTTCAGGGGCCAGTGAATCAGGATAACAGTCCCTTATCTGATCTGTTTGTGACATTACCCAGACGGGAAACCAGCAGAGATGGACATTGTCAAATTTTAAAAGAACCAACTGCGGTGCATTAGAGTTGCCAGGAAGGCTGAATTGGTGAATGTTCCGAAACGCTTAGAACTCTCAGAGGTGAAATCACCGATGAGAAAGGTGGATATACAGAGAGAAATAATTATGCATTGTGTATCCAAGGGTGTGTTCACACCAGATGTATTTGACCTGTTCCCTGAGAGGAAACAAGCCGAGGGGGAGGCTCAGTTAGAGATTGAAAAATTAAGGTTTGCTGAGGAAAAGGAGAAGAAGAAGAAGAGTCAGCAAGATCTTCGGATAAGGCAGCTGGAAGCAGAGAGAAAAGCTGCAGGGCCAAGACAGGAAGAAAGGAGCAGAGAGGAGGAAGAAAGGAAAGCTGAAAGGAGGAAAGTGGAAGCTGAAAGGCAGATGCAGGAAAGGGAGAAAGAGAGGCAGCATGCGCTGGAAATAGAGACGTTAAAGGTACAGCAGGGAAGAGACCGTGCGGCTGACCCAAATGAGGGGTTCAATATTGGTCGGGAGATCCAGTTGGTACCTCCATTCGAGGAAATGGATGCCAATAATTTCTTCCTCCATTTTGAGAAAGTGGCTGTGAATCAGAACCGGCCTGAGAGAAAATGGGCTGTTCTGGTACAGAGCGTACTTCGGGAGAAGGCTCAGCAAGCGTATTCGGCATTGTCTATGGATGAGACTAGGAATTATGAGGAAGTAAAAAGCGCTGTACTGAGGAGTTACGAGTTGGTGCCAGAGGCATACCGGCAGAAGTTCTGGAACTTGAGAAAGCCGTGGAACCACACGTATTTAGAGTTTGCCCGTGAGATGCAAATAAATTGTGAGCGTTGGTATGCCCCAAAAGTCCTGGTTGGAGATTGTGATAAACTGTTACAGTCAATACTGATGGAGCAATTTAAAAGTTGTATCCCTGAGAGTATGAAGACGTACTTGGATGAGCAGGTGACAGAGACTTTGTCTGCGACTGCCAAGTTAGCAAATAAGTATGCTTTAACCCACAGGTCAAAGTTTTCCTCAAATAAGAGTTACCAGAGAGGGAGTAGGGACGGTAGTGAAAGCCCGCCGGCTAAGGCAGTAGATAAGCCGGGAGCTGGTGGAAAAGGTAAGGAGGAGGAAAAGCAGGCCAGAAGGAAGGTTCCTAGCTTTACCTGTTATAATTGTGGGAAAGCAGGCCATTTAGCATCTGAATGCTTTGCTCCGAAGAAGGAAACAGGAAAAGGGAAAACAGCAATTCCGACTGGTTGCATTGGGACGGTCAATGGATCGAGGAGGAAGGAAAAGGTAGACAGAGCACAAGAGGGGCGTGAGAAGTTTATCTCGGAAGGGACGGTGTATGTGAAGGAAGGAGAAACTCCGGTTCCCGTGCGGATCTGGAGAGATTCTGGGGATGTGTATTCAGCAGTGAAATTAACAAGTAAGCCTGCGAGTGCTGAGGACCCGCCCATAGATTCGCAGATTTATCCCGCATGCGCAATAACTCGCAGCATGTCGAGAAAGGCGGCTGAGAAAGGAGCCAGTTTAAATGAGTCCAGTGTTGATTTGGCGGAGACGTTTTTTACCTACCCTGTACCAAGAGGGGTTAGAGGGTTTTAAAACGGAGGATAGTGGATCTAAGGAGAGTAAATAGATCTATCCTTAGTCAGGAGGGAATTTATAGAGACACAGAGTAAAGATGAGAAACAGATATGGCAGTTAAGGTCCAGGATTGGGCACGGACGATCTGCCTGGCTTGACAGAGCAGTTTGCTGTTGAAGAATTTAAATGTGTTCCCGATAATGATGTAAGGACTGTCCTAGATGAAAAGGATGCCGCTACCTCGAGGGAGTCTGCTGGGTTAGCAGACTAAGTTGTTTTAACCCGCAAGGTGGAGTTTTCTCCGAAGGGGTGTTGCCCAGAGAGAAACTGGGATGATCGGGGTAAGTTAGAATTTGAAAAAGGGACTGGTATTGAAAGCCTGGAAGAGGTAGATGTCCCATTTACGTGTGTCCAGGGTGTGAAGGGTGTGGGTGCACAGGGTACTGAACCTAGTATTGAAACACTGGAAAAGTATGAGGTATCTGATTTAGTTGAAAAGGAATGCAGTCTTTTTGGGTCAGATGGACGTGGTTCAGTGAAGAAAGGGTTAACCTTGGTACCAGTGGAAAGTGAGAATTCTCAGTTGTTTGTGTTAGAAGGTGTGTTAAAAGTTAATGGTGAGATGAAAGCTGGTGATGTGAATATTATTGAAGGAGAAGGGAAAGGTGTTCGTAAATTTAAAAAAGAAAATATAAAATCTGAATTGGTTTTAGAAGGATTGACAAAAGGGAAGGGACCGTTAACTGAACAATGGCTTCTTAACAATGTGCCTGTGAATCAATTACAGATTGTTTGGAAATTGAAGGATAAACAAATTGATGTTATTCAAGTATGTGATTTGGAGAGGCAGAACTTGAAATGTTGTTTTGACCAAGAGGGATCATCTGCAGCTGTTAAACTGAAAACAAACAGAATGAAAGATCCTGAAGATAAAATTAATGACTTGCTTAAAATTAACGAATTGTGTGTAAGTTCAGCAAATGGGCTTAGTTTGGAAAACATTGGTGAGAGTCTGTGAAGGCCTATTCCACACTGGCGAGCAAGATAACCACGTGAGAGTTAAGTGGAAAAGGGACAAAGGTTGTCGAAATGCCACTTTGAACAACAAGATCTGATTTTGAGGGAATTTGACAAAGTATGTGAAAGATTAAAAAAAAACAACATGAAAGATCGAATGTTAGGTTTAACAGTAAAATAGAGATTAGTATTTGCACAAACTTTTATAACGTACCACGATATCATCACACATGTATTGGTTCACATTTTGTAATATACACCTAAGCTAAGAACACAAGCCCTTTCGTATATTTTTTTGGCTAACATGAAAAAAAAAATAGGAGATTACTAAGTTGGAGTCTGTTGTTAAAAATTTGATATTAAAATACAACATGTAAAGGGGAGTGATAATGTTATTGCTGATTGTTTATCTAGATGTTAATTTGAACGTGTATCTATATTATTCTTGTAGTTAAGACAACTTCTGTATTTTTGTTAAACTCTGTAATTCAGTCATTGCTTTCTTAGTTAATTTTGCCCTGGCGAAAATTCCCAGAAGGATGGGTATGTTATGAGTGATGAACAGACCTGATGTACAATGGGGGTACAGAGTTAACCACCACCCCCCTGAGAAACACAAACTATTACTGTTGCTATGCTGACCATGAGAAAGAGACGAAAAACAGGCAAGAACATTTGCTACGGATAATAAAGGGGAGAGAGACTGTTGATTTACTGTATTATGACTTCTGCAAGGGTTTTGTTATCTTCTACTATTTTGCCCAGAAACATTCCTCAGTGGACTGAAGGAGTGGCCTTATTTGATGGACAGATCATTCAGGAGTGATGAATAGCTGAGTCCCCGTGAGTAGGGATAAAAGACAGATCTGTAGAGACGCCCTCCAGACACGCCAGTGGACACTGATTGAGTGTTGGAACCCACATGAAAGGAGGGGGCTTCGGAGAGGGAACCAGGAGATCGTTCAGTAAAGCTCACAGGGGAAAAGCAGGCAGGTGGGGACTTGTGTGTGTGTCCACTCATGCCACAGTGACGAGTCCACCACAGAAGGACGGAGAGAAAGCAAAGGAAGGTTTGCCTTTTAAAACTTTTAGGTTTATTACTGCTAACTTGTTATATATGTATATTTGCATTATTGATATGGTTTTGCTTATTTTTATGAATAAACTCCTTTAGATATAGTACCACCATACTCCAACGGATTCTTCTTTCTCTGCTGGTTAGATACCCAGTTACGGGGTACGTAACAAGTTTGTAATAGCATCCAGATCAGCTATGGTTACTGAAATGATGCAAAGTTCAGTGTCAGTGTCAATGTAATGGAACCAATGGAAATTGTTATCTCACACAGCCGAAAAAATGCCCACTGGGGAACATCTAAAAAGGCATGAATTGCAAACCAAACAATGGATAATAACACGGATCTGAAATCCGTAATCAGCACCGGGCTCGACATTACCAGATAGAAACACAGAAACATAGAAAACACGCAGCACAATACAGACACTTCTGTCCACAAAGCTGTGCCGAACATGGCCTGACCTCAGAAATTACCTCGGATTACCCATAGCCCTCTATTTTACTATGCTCCATGTACCTGTCCTGGAGACTCTTAAAATCGTATCGGCCCAGACCATCGGCGCCGGCAGCTCATTCCACGCACTCGCCACTCTCAGGGTAAATAAACATACCCCTGACATCCCCACTGTACCTACCTCCAAGCACCTGAAGACCGTGCCCTTTCGTGCTAGACATTTCAGCCCCGGGAAAAAGCCTCTGACTATCCACACGATCAATGCCTCTCAGCATCTTGTACACCTCTGTCAGGTCACCTCTCATCCTCCGTCGCTCCGAGGAGAAAAGGCCGAGTTCACTCTACCCATTCTCATAAGGCACGCTCCCCGATCCAGGCAACATCCGAGTAAACCTCCTCTGCACCGTTCCTGTGGTTTCGACATACTTCCTTCAGTGAGCCGACGAGGATTGCGCATAGTACTACAAGTGGGCCTGTCCGAGTTCCTATATGACTACAACATTACCTCTCGGGTTTTAAACTCAATCCTTATGGTGTCCTAACCACAGAGGCAACCTGTGCAGCAGCTTTGTGTGTGTTACAGTAATATACTCGAACACAAGATCCTCCAGAGTCTTCCCATTGATGCTATATGCTGCCTTGACATTTGACCTAAAGAAATGAACCACCTGACACTTATCTGTGTTGAACTCCATCTGTCATTGCTCAGCACAGTTTTGCATCCTGTCAACGTCCCGCTGTTCCTCTGACTGTGCTCCACAGTATCTAGAAAACCTCCAACCATTCTGTCGTCAGAAAACTTACCAACCCATCCCTCCACTTCCTCATCCAGATAATTTATAAAACATCACTACGAGTAAGGGTCCCAGAACAGATCCCCGAGACACTCCACTTGTCACCGACCTCCATGGACAAAAAGACCCGTCTACAACCATTATTTGCCTTCAGTGTGCAAGACAGTTCTGGATCCACAAAGCAATGTCCCCTTGGAGAAGGGGGCAAGGATTCAGGTTTTTAGATCATTGGGAACTCTTCTGGGGCAGCTGTCAACTGTACAAACAGGACAGGTTGCACTTAAAGCCTGGCAGGAAGTTAGGCAAAGTCTTTTGGGAGCTGATTTTTCATAAATGAGCTGGTTGAGGAAGTGCAGGCATGGGTTAGTAAGTTTGCTGCAGACACAATGGTTAGTGTGGAGGTCGGTCAGAAGTTAGAGCGGGACATTGATCGGATGCAAAACTAGCCTGAGAAGTGGCAGATGGAGTTCAATCCTTATAAGTGCGAAGTCGTCCATTTTGGTAGGTCAAATTTTATGGCAGAATATAGTATTAATGGTAAGACTCCTGGCAGTGTGGAGGACCATGGGGATCCTGGGGTCCCAGTCCATAGGACGCTCAAAGTAGCTGCGCAGGTTCACTCTGTGGTTAAGAAGGCGTAGGGTGTATTGGCCTTCATCAATCGTGGAATTGAATTTAGGAGCCGAGGTAAGGTTACAGCTATATGGGAACCTGGTCAAACCCCACTTGGAGTACTGTGCTCAGTTCTGGTCGCCTCACTACAGGAAGGATGTGGATGCCACAGAAAGGGTGCAGAGGAGATTTACTTGGATTGGGGAGCATCCCTTATTAGAATAGGTTCTAATAGGTTTCAGGCATTCAGTTGAATTACACGGGCCTTGCTGCACCAACACCGTTAAATATGCGACTTCAACAAAGGGAGGAACGGACTACCTACCGAACACATTGATTTGCGTCGTTGAGGCATTGTTCCTTTTTGTAACCATGTTATAGGCCTCACAAGTATAGTTTCCCGCGTTGCTCACAGAGATGCTGTCGAGGACGACCTCCTGCCCACTTTGTAGGTGGGCACCGTTCAGTTGCCAATTCAATTGAGCATCTGGGCGGGACTCTGTAAAACATGTTAACCTGAGGGAGCTTCCGGCAACGTGAAAAGCCGAGTGCGGTTGAGTGATGATGGATGGACGATCCGGTCCGTCTAAAAGAAACGGACAAATGCGGTTGCAACAAATCACACAGGAGATACAACAGAGTTCCTCAGCGGAAGAGGAAGATCAGCCCACCACCAGAGAAAGGGCCCCTACACACCGGAGAATGGATTCGTCTGTAATCCACGAGCGGGAAAGAGGTGAGTCGGGACACAGTGTCAGATTATCCACGTCTTCCGAAACTATGAATTGCACAGTAACCTCATATCCCATAATCCGTCTCCTATTCCAAACTAGATACAATGCACGTCAGTCATAAGCGTATCGCGTTGTACAACTTCCCCAGCTGTGTGTGTTTTGTGGAAAAGAGTTCAGGAAAACTTTCCAAACAAAATACTCAACGCCTCTCTGCTGGGACAGGTAAGCAACTCGGAGTGTAGATGCAATAACTCATGTAATCAGGGTTCGGGCCGAATGTCATGTGGGCCCAGACTATACTGTCAAGTCACTGACCACGTGTGCAATAATAGGGACACTCCAGTTTACAGCGTGTTACGGTAGGACCCGTTCTCAGTTCCAATATTCTCGGTTTAGTCTCTATCAGTGAGGACCGGTGGCTGTAACACCACTGCACATTGTGATTTTCATCCAGATGTAACAGCTGTAAATTCCAAGTTGTAGCCATGGACATTTGCCAGAAGGGTTGTGGGACTGATAAGGGCTGTGGGCGTTTTACACTGAACTTTCCCCGTCCCTTCCGGTGAGCGGAATTATTATCAAAGTCCCTGAACGGATTTACACAGCGCTGTTAGATTCAATGGTCCATTTGTCCAAAAAATAACATCTTTGCCCTTACTGTACCAAGTCCGGATCAGCTTCCATTGTGTTGAGAAAAAACACAAAGCAGAATTAGAATTTTGCAGAGATGATTTCGATATGAGCGAATAGAACTGAAGTGACACACAAAACTCAGCAGAGTCAAATCCAAATTTTATGAACATCACAATTGCGTTTGAGCCGTGGGCATTGGACTTGTTCAAAACGCGTTGTTTTGTGTGAAGACTCATGCAGGGTAGACCAGGCTATCCTGCACGTTTCTATTACCTGAAGTACAGATTTCAACCGACATAGTGTTAGCTTAACCGTCGCCGAAATAAGACACGGATTTGAAATTTAACTGTGATATAATAGGTAACTACCGTAGTCTCGGGACACTTACAGTTGACGTTAAGAGAAAACGGAGCGCTTGTGATTTCGTTAATCACGTTGCTTGCTCTGCAGGTGAAATTTCCGTCTGTCCGTACCACTCCAGAAACAGTGAGTGTGCTGTTATCGGCACTCAGCTCAGACCTGCCACCGGGAATGATCACGCTGTTCTCCTCAAGCCACAGGTAAGAGACATCCATGCCTGTTGCGGAGCAGGTTAGTCTGACGGTGTCGTTGTACTCAATCAGCATGGTGGCGTTAGATGTAACACTGACATTGGAAACAGGTCCTGTTAAACAGAGGGGATCGGTTAGTGCACGACACAAGAATAGAATCTGCAGCTATATGAATTCCGTTACGAATCTGAAAATGAAATCAAACATTTATTATTCCATCATAAGTAAACATTTATAAGCTATTCAATCTGATGGACATGATGTTTTGAGATGGACGTTACAGCGTTCGGGGAAAAATTGCGAAGTTTGGATTTTGTCTAACTGTGTTCCATTCATCGCGACCAGTGGGAAGTACAAGCATACACGGTACAGAAACCGTGGTGCACAAAGGCCGTTGGAAATCGAGTCAAGAAGAAAAAAAGAGCTTACTAAAGGTTCAACAAAAAGGGTAATGACAGAGATCTAGAAACCTGTCAGATAAGCAGGAAAGAGCTTAAGAATAAATTAGGAGAGCCGGAAGGGGTCATGAGAAGGCCTTGCCAGACAGGATTAAGGAAAACCCCAAGGCATTCTACAACTATGTGAAGAGCAAGAGGGTAAGACGTGAGAGAATGGGACCAATCAAGTGAGACAGTGCAAAAGGGTGTATGGGATCGGAAGAGGTACTTAATGAAAACTTTGCTTCCGTATTCTCTACGGATAAAGATCTTGGCGATTGTAGGGATGACTTGCAGCGGACTGAAAACCCTTTGCCGATAGATGTTATGGAATAGGATATACTGTAGATTTTAGATATCATTAAGTTGGATAAGTCACCTGGACTGGAAGGGATACATCCCAGGAAACCGTGGGAGTCGAGGGAGGAGATTGCTGAGCCTCTAGCGGTGATGCTTGCATAATCAATGAGGACGGGAGAGTTTCTCGAGGATTGAGGGGTTGCGGTTGTTGCTCTCGTATTCAAGAAAGGGAATAGGGAGAGCCCAGGAAATTATAGCCCAGTGAGTCTTATCAGCTTGATTGATTTTTTTTTGAAGATGTGACGAAACACGTTGATGAAGCTAGAGCCGTAGATGTAGAACGTATGGATGGGTTCATAAATCTGTTGATGACAGAAAGACTGGGTTGTTGTGGATAGTGTGGAGGGCTGTCAGAAGTTACAGCAGGACAAAACGAGGCTGAGATGTATGAGTTCAACCCAGATAAGTGTGTGGACGTTTATTTGGTAGGCGGAATATAGATATTAATGCCAAGAATCTTGGTAGTACGGTTGATCAGAGGGATCTTGGTGTCCGAGTCCAAAGAACAGTCAAAGACGCTACGCAGGTTGACTCGCATGGTATACTGGCCTTAATCAACCGTCGGATTGAGTTTTAGTGCTGAATGTCCTGTTGCACCTAGAAAGGAACCTGGAGACCTGGAGAGACCCCACTCGGAATATGGCGCTCATTTCTGGTCTCCTCACTACAGGTAGAACGTGGACACCATAGAAAGGGTGCAGAGGGGATTTAAGCGGATGTTGCCTGTATTGGGGAGCATGCCTTAAGAGAATAGATTCTGTGTACTCGGACTTTTCTCCTTGGAGCGACGGGGGACGTGTGGTGACCTGATAGAGGTGTAAAAGATGATGAAAGGCATTGATCATGTGGATCGTCAGAGGCTTTTTCCCAAGGCTGAGATGGCGAACACGAGAGGGCATAATCAATCAACATCTTCTGCACTTTTCTTTTCTCAGCAGTGGATCTAGAGCGGCTGCAGTCTTACTCGCTCTGCACTGGGACTCGTATCGTCTGAACAATATTGACACTCATCACAGGCTGCATCTCTCCATTCAACACAAACCGCTGCTTTTTACCATGTATGTCAAAGGTTTCGACTACAGGATTAATAGATTTGTGTCTAAATTTGCCGATGATACAAAGATAGGTGGAGGAGAAATAGCGTTGAGGAAACAGAGAGTCTTCAGAGAGACTTGGATAGTTTAGGGGAATTGGCAAGGAAGTAGCAAATGAAATACTATGTTGGAAATTGTCTGGTCATGCACTTTGGTGAGCAAATAAACGGGCAGACAATTTTTTAGATGGAGAGAGAATTCAAACTTCAGAGCTGCAAATTGGTTTGGCGGGCCTTGAGCAGGATACACAAAAGGATAACCTCCAGGTTCAAGTCAAGTCAAGTCAAGTCACTTTTTATTGTCATTTTGCTGGAACGGTGCACAGTAAAAACGAGACCACGTCACCTCTATCTATCCCGCTCATAAATTTAAATACCTCTATCAAGTCCTCCCTCAACCTTCTACTCTCCAAAGAATAAAGACCTAACTTGTTCAATCTTTCCCTGTAACTTAGGTGCTGAAACCCAGGTAACATTCTCGTAAATCTTCTCTGTACTCTCCCTATTTTGTTGACATCTTTCCTATAGTTCAGTGACCAGAACTGTACAAAATACTCCAAATTCGACCTTACCAACGCCTTGTACAATTTTAACATTACATCCCAATTCCTATACTCAGTGTTCTGATTTATAAAGGCCAACATACCAAAAGCTTTCCTCACCACCCTATCCACATGAGATTCCACATTCAGGGAACTATGCACCATTATTCCGAGATCACTCTGTTCTACTGCATTCTTCATGCCCTACCATTTACAATGTTTGTCCTATTTGAAATATTCCTATCAAAATGTAGCACCTCACACTTATCAGCATTAATCTCAATCTGCCATCGTTCAGCCCCGAATTCTATTTGGCCTAATTCTCTCTGAAAGCTTGGAAAACCCACTTCATTGTCCACAACGTCACCTACCTTAGCATCATTTGCATACTTACAAAGCCAATTTTCCACCCCATCATCCAGATTATTAATGTATATGACAAACAACATTGGACGCAATACAGATCCCTCAGGCACACCACCAGTCACCGACCTCCAACCTGACAAACAGTTATCCTCCACTGCTGTCCGCAATCTCCCATCCAGCCACTGTTGAATGCATTGTACTACTTCAATATTAATACCTAACAATCGAACCTTCCTAACTAATCTTCCATGCGGAACTTTGTCAAAGGTCTTAATGAAGTCCATATAGACAACATCCGCTGCTTTACCCTCGTCAACCTCCCTCGTAACTTCTTCAAAAAATTCAATAAGATTTGTCAAACATGACCAACCACGTACAAATCCATGTTGACTGTTCGTAATCAGACCATGTCTATCCAGGTAATTATATATACCACATCTAAAAACACTTTCCATTAATTAACCCACCACTGACTTCAAACTGGCAGGTCTATAATTGCTAGGTTTACACTTAGAACCCTTTTTAAACAATGGAACCACATGAGCAATATGTCAATCCTCCGGCAAAATCCCCATTTCTAATGACATTTGAAATATTTCTGACAGAGCCCCTGCTATTTCTACACTAACTTCCCTTAAGGTCCTTGGGAATATCCTTTCTGGACCCGGAGATTTATCCAATTTATATTCCTTAAAAGCGCCAGTACTTCCTCCTCTTTAATCGTCATAGTTTCCATAGCTTCTCGAAATGTTTCCCTTACCTTACACAATTCAATATCCTTCTCCATAGTGAATACTGACGAACATAGATTGTCAAAATCTCCCCCAACTCTTTCGGTTCCACCCATAGCTGCCAACTCTGATTCTCTAAGGGACCAATTTTATCCTTCACTATCCTTTCGCTATTAATATTACTTTAGAAATCCTTCGGATTTATTTTCACCTTACTTGCATAGCAACCTCGTACCTTCTTTCAGCTTTTCTAAATTCTTTCTTAAGATTCTTCTTACTTTCTTTATGTTTCTCGAGCACCTCATTAACTCCATGCTGCCTATATTTAATGCAGATATCTCTCTTTTTCCTAACCAAGTTGCCAATATCCCTTGAAAACCATGGCTCTCTCAAACTTTTACCCGTTCCTTTCAACCTATCAGGAACATAAAGGTTTTGCACACTCAAAATTTCATCCTTAATTGACGGCCATTTCTCTATTACATCCTTCCCATAAAACAAATTGTCCCAATCCACTGCTTCTAAATCCTTTCGCATCTCCTCAAAGTTAGCCTTTCTCCAATGAAAAATCTCAACCCTGGGTCCAGTCCTATCTTTCTCCATAATTATATTGAAACTAATGGCATTGTGTTCACTGGACCCAAAGTGCTCCCCAACACATACCTCAGCCAACTGATCTATTTCATTCCCTAACAAAAGAGCCAAAAAAGCCCGTTCTCTAGTTGGTACTCTATGTATTGTTGGAAAAAAATACTGTCAAACACGGTTTGTCAGGAGCTGCAGCTGGATGCACCTTTTGCAGGTGCAGTCATCAGGGACAACAGTGCTCGCCCTGACTTCTTACATACTGCAAACGGAGCAGTTAACAGTCCTAACTGCTGCCTCCATTACCTACTCCAAATCGAATTAGATTAATTAAAGTAGTTTACCCGTCCTTACCGCACCTGGAGTGAAGCTCGTACTCAGCCTCTGCTCGCTATTTAAATCCTCCCGCTGCCTCACCGGCCGACTTCCACGCGCTTGCGCAGTTGTGCCCCGTTGAAACCTCGCCTCTGCCAATTCTCGCAGAAGCCTGATTGAGGCAAAGCCGACCCACTCTGCCTCAGTCCACTCCGGTGATGGCGAAGTCCACTCTGACTTTATCTCGTCGTTTCATGTCCTCATTATTTATATACTACTTATTTATATTTGTATTTGTATTTGCAGACTGTTGTCTAGCCCACTGTCGTGGATTTTTCATTGATCCTTTTATAGTTACTGATTTACTGAGTACGAGTGAGAGTTAAGCAGTCCGAATAGTGGGAGTGGTCGGGTTCGTTAGAGGCCAGATCCTACGTCCACATTCATCGATCATCGCCGATGCCTGTCCGAGTGGAACTTGTAACTAAATCTAAAGCGGAAATGAGTTGTTCACTCGGTTTAGTTTTTCATTGAGAAAGAATCTGTCATCGAGCAACGAACGCTAAAGGTTACATTATTGTCTACCAACACAGGAATGAACTGAATGCTATATTCGGAGATCTCACTTACCAAAGACACGCAGAGTGACGGTCACTAAGGTTTGGGAGCCATGAGCTGACACCATACACACACGGTATTCCCCACCGTCCGACATGTTCACCGACTTCAGCAGAAGCGACCCGTTGTTCGTGAATATACCCGCTCGGTATGTGTAGCCATCGCCAACTGACACGTTCTGGCCGATCCACTGGGCGATTGTTCCCCCATTAAAACTCCAGTTTCCACTGGTAACTTTGCCCGACGGCCGCACTGAAAAGAGAACATCTCCCCCGACGGTGGCGTTTATCTCACTGTGCTCAGCGAGAATGGTAAACTGCTGAGACTCACCTGAGGAAGAGAAAATCGTGTCAGGGAGTAGTGACAGACACGGATATAATCGAGAATCGCACTTAACTCAATCTGTACAGATACCAGTGGTCTCTGCATAGCTCAGCAAGTTCGACCCTTATGACCTGATCTTCATGTCTTCAACTACTCGCCGCTCTGATGATTATCCGACCATGACGGTTGGAGAGAGTGACCCTCACCCGCCGTTATGTGGAGACAAAGAACGAGAGCTGCGAAGGCCAGTCCCAACATCCCGAGAGAGCAGCGCCGATCTCTGTTACACCCAGAGACTGAGCCGCACTTCCTGGTTTGCGGGTCAGATAGCTGCATTCTGACGTCACAGGCGGCAGCGCTGATTGGATCAGAGCGTCTGTACTTTGCTCAGATCTACATCAAATCCTGTGTGCTGTTCTACAACTGTCTGCTGCTGTATTGAATCCTATAATGGTCTCAAAGAGAGTTTCAAAAAGAGTGATCGTCATGCACGCGATCCCGACAGGGCAGCGTCTGTCTCTTTTACATTCGGAGACCGATCCGCATTTCCTGGTCTCCGTGCCAGATGTGGAGAGTGTGTCAGGTGAGAACTCGGAGCTGTATGATTGCACAGCGAGAAACAAGAGAATAAACGGACTTAAAGCTTCTGAAGGAACAGAAGGCTATTAGGCCTTCGATACTCTGCTGTCATGCTTTACAGCTCACGTGGCATTTTCCACAAGACTACACTCCTCTGAAATAGATAGAATGGTTCAGTGTTATCACCACACGTCAGCGGCTGGATTCTATTAGGTTAGGGTTCCCGAATTAGTTTGCTGCAAGGGACAAATTATGTCAAGCATGTAAAGCCAAGGGCAAAAACGTCCGGGTTTTATTTTCTCTGCGCCAGTAAGTTGTTTTACGGGCAGATGTTGCTGTTGCTGCTAATACTACTACTACTTAGTAGTAGTAGCAGCAGCAGTAGTAGTAGTAGTAGAAGAAGAAGTGTTAGTAGAAGTAATAGTTAGTAATAGGAGTATTAGTAATAGTAATAGTGGTAGTAGTAGTAGACAAAAAATGCACTCTTGAAAAAAAAAGTAAGTTCAAAACTAGCCATTTAATTATGAGTCTAGCTATCACAACTGTCAGCTGTCACAATGAGAACTCATCCGGGACAGCTACATGGATGAGAGCTGTATAGAGTGATATGGGCCGGGTGCAGGTCAGAGGGACATGGCAGAGAAATGGTACGGCACAGCCAGGAAGGAACAGAAGGCCTGTTTCTGTGCTGTAATGTATTATCGGTCTGCGGCACTTAAGCATATTTTACACACACACTCACAAACACACACACACACACACACACACACACACACACACACATACACACACACACACACACACACACACACAAACACACACACACGCACGCACGCACACACACACACACACAAACACACACACACGCACGCACGCGCACACACACACACACACACACACATACACACACACGCACGCACACACACACACACACACACACACACACACACACGCACGCACACATGCACGCGCACACACACACACACACACACACACACACACACACACGCACGCACGCACACACACACACACACACACACACACACACACAGAGTTAGTTTGGAAATCTTCACCACCTCTCTTCCACACAAACATTTTTAGTAGCATTGCCTTTTCCACTGTTTCTGTTCTCTCATTTAAACATGTTCTTTTTAATTAAGCTATGTAGCATTTGAAGTATGAGTCGTAGGTATAAATGGAATTATCAGTATTATTGTTGTTGCAATATTATACCACAATAAGATTGACAAATGGACAAAATTAAATTGATTCACTCACCAGTCAGCGATAGAAGTGACAGCGACGGGATGAGGAAATCCTTCTGATTTCGGGCCGGTATTCTGTTGTTGCAATCCTGAGGCACTGGCCGAGATGTGCGTGGGAGAGTCTGTTTCTATCCTGATTCTTCATTGAGTTCATTGAAGGAAACGATGACTCACTTATGTTCGTGGAGAGGAACAGTGTGAATTTGAGCATTTCAATAGCACTCGTGTTTTTGAATTGAGCTTGGCGAAGCACATTGATTCAAAAGTCACTGAGTTGTGGTTTGAGCAAATCAGAAGTTCTCATTTCCAAGACCTCCATCTGTAGAGTTGCCTCATCTATGGAAGGCACAAGCCTTTTGGGCTCTGCGGTCCACCGGCTGTCAGCCGAAACGGAGAATGACTGTCTCGGGAGAGAAGGATAATCACCTTAGAGTTTAGGGGAGATTTGAAATCGTTCCCTGAAGTTTTCTGACAGGCTCTTCACGACGTACTTCATCACTAGGTCCAACTTCGTTCTTCTCGCAAAGGTCCCGCAGACGTGGAAAGTGCAACTTTCCCCCGTGAGGAACGTAGAGAGCGCGCAGTAGGTCGCGGGCTCCACTGGGGGTAGGTCAAGTGTACGGTGTCGAATGAGGTTAAAGTAACTTAGAGAAGCGCGCGCTTTATTGACATGTTAAGACAGGTGTGTTCACGGAAGTGCCAATGGGCCGGCGCGGTCAGGACATTTGGTTCTCGCGGTATGGATATGGCCCGCGTTCCGCCTACTGGGGTTATCTGGATTAGTTGAACGAAGAGATTTGGCATTGGTATGTCATCAAAGACTTGGAAGTGTCTGGAACTGCAAGGTGGGGAGGATTTTGACTGTTTCCATCACCGTCTGGTGTGAAGTCCCCAATGACGGGGATCGGCAAAGATTGCAGACAGTTGTGTACGCAATCACATCCATCACGGTACAAGCCTCAGCGTGATCCAGGACATCTTGAAAACGTTGTCCCTCCAGAAGTCCGGGTCCATAATTCAGGACCATCGCCATCGGCATTCGGAATATCCACTCTTCCCATTGGAACCATCCGGAAGGTGCTCTCTTCTCATTAGTTAGAACCGCCCTATGTTACCTTCTCATTATTATAATCTGTGATATGCTCTCCTCTCATTACTACCGTCCCAGATATGCTCTTATCTCATTCCCATCATCGGAGATAAGTTCCCTTCTCATTACTACCGTCTGGGGTATGATCTCCTCTCAGCATATGAACGGAGCAGGCGATGTAGTAGAGGGCGGCGGAGTAGTTGGAGATAGACTAGGAAGGCTCTGTCTCGAGAGGCATCGGCAAGCAGAGGCTGAGGACGAACTTGATCGGTGAGGTAAGGCCGGGAAAGCTCCTTTAATAACTCTAATTAACTTAGGAGTAGGTAATGAAGGCAGAAGTTCGGACAGCCGGTTGCTCCATTTGCAGTATCTGGGAAGTCAGGACGAGCTCAATTGTCCCTGATGACTACACCTGGAAAAGGTGTATCCAGCTGCAGCTTTTGACAAACCGTGTTAGGGAACTGGAGTTGGGGCTGGATGAACTTCGGATCATTCGTGAGGCAGAGGCAGAAGTAAACAGGAGTTACAGGGATATACCCCTATAAGTCACCCCTATAAGTCAGGAGGCAGGTAGCTGGGTGACTGTCAGGAGATGGAAGGATAATGGAGTGAATGAGCAGGGCATTCTTATTAATCACTGAGGACCTTATATCATCCGGGATGCTCGATCTCTTCCACAGAACCTCCGATCTGTGCCCCTTAACTATCGAAACCCCTATCACTACTGCTCTCCTCTTTTCCCTCCTTCCCTTCTGAGCTGAGGGTCCACTCTAGCTACCAGGGACGCAATCACTGCAACTTAACCTTAATAGGTCGTCCCCACCAACAGTATCCAAAACGGTATCCTTATTATTGATGGGAACGTCCGCAGGGGTGCTCTGCACGTTCACTCTATTTTTCTTCCGTCTCCTGACTGTTGGTGGGACCTGGATCTGAGGGTAGAAGGGTGGGTTTGTAACTTTGCAGATGACACGAAGTTTGCTGGTGTTGTAGATAGTGTTGAGGATTGTCGAAAATTGCAGAGAGAGATTGACAGGATGCAGAACTGGCAGATGCAGTTCACCCCGGAGAAGTGTGAGGTGGTACACTTTGGAAGGACAGACTCCAAGGCAGAGTACACAGTAAACGGCAGAAGACTTGGAAGTGTGGAGGAGCGGAGGGATCTGGGGATACATGTCCACAGATCCCTGAAAATTTCCTCACAGGTAGATAGGGTAGGATATTTTGGAGCATGTTGATATTAAGGGAGAAGAGCTGCTAAAATACATCAGGACAGAAAGTTCTGGGGCCAGACGGAATATTCCCCAGGCCGCTCTGCAGGCGGGGGAAGAGATTGTTGAGCCTGTGGCTAATATCTTTAAGTCCTCGTTGTCCACAGGAACGGTACCGGCGGATTGGAGGAAGACGAAAATTGTCCCCTTGTTCAAAAAAGTTAGTAGGGATAGTCCAGGTAATTATCGACCGGTGGGCCTTACATCTGTGGCCGGAAAGCTGTTGGAACATATTCTTAGAGATAGGATCTATAGGCATTTACAGAGTCATAGTCTGATCAGGGACAGTCAGCAAGGCTTTGTGAAGGGCAGATCGAAGAACTCTATCAGGAGGTTACCAGCCATATAGATATGGGTCGTATGAACTGCATGGATTTTAGTAAGGCAATAGACAAGGTTCCACACGGTAGGCTTATTCAGAAAGTCAGAAGGCATGGGATCCAGTGATGTTTGGCCAGGTGGATTCAGAATTGGCTTGCCTGCAGAAGGCAGAGGCTCGTTGTGGAGGGAGTACATTCGGATTGGATGGCTGTGACTCGCCGTGTCCCACAAAAATCGGTTGTGGGAACTCTAATTTTCAAGATTTTTATTAAGGACCTGGATGTAGGGGAGGTAGGGTGGGTTGACAAGTTTGCAGACGACACAATGTTTGGCCGAGTCGAGGACAGTGTAGAGGATTGTCAGAGATTGCAGAGTGACATTGATAGGATGCAGAAGTGGGCTGAGAAGAGACAGATGGAGTTCAACCCTGGGAAGTGTGAGGTAGTAAACTTTGGAAGGACAAGCTCCAAGGCAGAGTACAAAGTAAATTGCAGAACACTTGGCATTGTGGAGAAGCGCGGGATATGAGGGTACATGGCCATAAATCCGTGAAAATGAACCTCACATGTCGATAGGGTAGTTAAGAAAGCTTATGGGTGTTAGCTTTCATAAGTCGAGGGATAGAGTTTAAGAGTCGCGGGGTAATGATGCAGCTCTATAAAACTCTAGTTAGGCCACCCTTGGATATTGTGTCCAGGTCTGGTCGCCTCTCTATAGGAAGGATCTGGAAGCATTGGAAAGGGTACAGAGGAGATTCACCAGTGTGCGGTCTGGTTTAGAGAGTATGGATTATGAATAGAGATTTATGGTGCTGTTTATTTGCTCTTTGGGGAGAAGGACGATGAGAGGAGACATGACAGAGTTTTTAAGGAAAAGTTGGGAAATTCAAGGGGGGTATGAGAGGAATGTTTTTCACTCAGAGGGTGGTTAGTGGAACGCAATGCCTGATTCAGTGGTGGAGGCAGATGCACTGGTGAAGGTTAAGCGACTGTTAAACAGGTATCTGGAAGAATTTAAGATGTGGGAGTGTTTATATGGGGGGCGAGGTTTAAGGGTCGGCAATAAGTTGTGGGCCGAAGTGCCTGCAATGTGCTGTACTATTCTATGTTCTATGGTCTATGTTCTAAAGAGAAGATACTGAGTTGCTTTGACCGTTGAATGTGAATTGCTGTCAAAAGAGGAGGAAGTGATTTCCACAACTTCCCATTCTGTTTTCTATTATTAGCAGACAGTGTAGCTTTGGACACTGCTACATTGCAAACGAATGCAACTGCAACATGCACCTTCCCTTCCTACAGCATCAGCAGGTAATGGCCGATGTGTGCTGTGTCTGTAGAATGCAGCAGGGTTACTCTGCGAGAACATTCGGACCACCATTCACACCAAAAACCAAATAGCCCATCCCGAACCTCACAACCGTGCTCACCCGGACAGCGAAGGTCAGCAAGGAAAAAGAGGAACAAGGCGATTAAACGTCACGTTTGCCAACAAGACAATCTTTTGGACTCCACGGAGAGACAATATTCTTTCTCGCTGCCCATTCCAATCGCAGTTCAATCGCAGCATCAAGTCGTGTGTGTGTGTGTGTGTGTGTGTGTGTGTGTGTGTCTGTGTGTGTGTGTATGTGTGTGTCTGTGTGTGTGTGTATGTGTGTAATATACATACGCACTATTGAACATACACTTCACAGAACGTTGCAGCACAGAAACCGGCCTTTTGGCCTTTCCTGGCTGTGCCGTAACACTTTCTCTGCCATGACCCACTGACCTGCACCCGGCCCATATCCCTCCAAACACCTCTCATCCATGTAGTTGTTCAAGTTTTTCTTAAAAATTAAAAGTGAGCCTGCATTTACCACTTCATCTGGCAGCTAATTCCACGCTTCCACCACTCTCTGTATGATGAAGCTCCACCATCCAATGTTCCCTTTATACTTTTCCCCCTTCACCATAAACCCATGTCCTCTTGTTTTTGTTTTTATTTCTCCCCTACCCTCAGCGGGGAAAGCCTGATTGCATTCCTTCTATCTATACCCATCATCAATGTGTATAACTCTATCAAGTCTCCCCTCATTTGTCTACGCTCCAGGGAATAATATCCTAACGTATTCAGGTTTTCCCAGTAACTGAGTTGCTGAAGTCCCGGCAAACTTCTTGTAAACCATCTCGGCACTCTGTCAAACTTATTAACATCCTTCCTCTAATCTGGTGACCAACGCTGCTCACAGTAGTCCAAATTGGGCCTCATCAATGCCTTATCCAGCTTCACAATACATTCAAACTCGTATACGGAGTAGTTTGATTAATAAAGGACAATGTACCAAAAGCGTTCTATGCTACTCTATCTACCTGTGACGCCACTTTTAGGGAACTTTGTTTCTGTGTTCCTAGACCCCTCTGTTCTACCGCACTGCTCAGTGCCCTCCCATTTACCTTGGATGGTGTTTCCTTCCAAAGTGCAATACCTCACACCTGCCTGCATTAAACTCAATCTGCCATTTCTCAGCCCATTTTTGCAGCTCGTCCAGATACCTCTGCAAGCGTTCAAAACCTTCCTCACTCTCCACTACACCTCCAATCTTTGTATCATCAGCAAATTTACTGACCCAATTTACCACATTATCATGCAGATCATTGATTTGGATAACAAATAACAATGGACGCAACACTGATCTCTGTGGCAGACCACTAGTCAAAGGCCTCCACACAGAGAAGCAGTCCTCCACTACACTCTCTGTCATCTCCCATTGAGCCAATGGCTAATGCAATTTATACCATCACCATGTGTCCCCAGCGTCTGTATCTTCCTAACTAACTTCTCAGGGGGGACCTTGTCAAAGGCCTTACTGAAGTCCACGTAGACAACATTCACTGCCTTCCCTTCATCCACTTTCCTTCTAACCACCACGAAAAGCTAATAGATTTGTTAAATATGACTTACAAGCCGTGTTGACTCGTTGTAATAAGTCGCTGTCTGTATGAATACTAATAGATCCTATCTCTTAGTACTCTTTCCAATAGTTTATCTACTACTGACTACAAACCTACCGGCCTACGATTATCCTTCACCTTGACTGCCTGAGCTACCTCATGTCTTCTTTCAGCCCTCCTGAGTTCTTTCTTAAGTATTTTTGGACTTTTTTTTATTCTCTTCGAATACCTTATTTGCTCCCAGTTTTCTATACATGTTATATATCTCCCTCTTCTTCTCTATCTGAGTTCCAATATTCCTTGAGATCCAAGGTTCCTTATCCTGTTTCACATAGATTTTAATCCTCACAGGAACATAAAAACTCTGTACTCTCAAAATGTCTCCATTCAAGGCCTGCTACCTACCAACGACATCCTTGCCAAAGAACAACCTGTCCAAATCCACGTTTTTATATCCGTCCTCATTTCTTCAAAATTGGCTTTTTTCCAGTTTACAAACTTAAACCGAGCACCAGGTATAACGTTATACATGATCAAGTTGAAACTAATGGTGTTATGATCCCTGGAACCAAAGTGTTCCCCTACACACACTTGCCACACCTGTCCTAACTCGCTTCCAAATGGGAGATGTGAAATTGCATCCTCTCTAGTCGGTATCTCTATATATTGATGGAAACATGGGAAACAAGCCGAGTTGCAGGATACTTGATGGGTGATAGGTGTGTATCCTATGTTTAGTAATTACTACATCCCTGTGAGACTGATTCAATACTTGAGGGTCTGTTGAGAATGCCCCCCGTGAGGTGTCAATACGCTGTTTATTACAATCGTCAGCCCTGAAGGATAAACAAACCATTACTAACATGGACCTGTAAAGAAGTCAGCATGTATTTCACCATGAACTGGCCTGTGGGGTGGTGGGTTAGTGATCGATGGAGAAGGAACTGCGCTATTTTGAGAGTATTCATGGTACAATTGAACTTCTGAAGAACCTATGAGGAAGTACTGACCACAGTTTCGTCTTTCTGACATCTATTATTAGCGGACTGTCAAGTGTTAAACTCTGCTACAGAGCAAACGAATGCAATTGCGACATGCACCTTCCCTTGCTCCAGTACCAGCAGGTTATGGCCGATGAGTGCACTGTCTGTATAATGCAGCACAGTTGCTCGCCAGGGCTATTCTGCGAGAACATTCGGAGCACTATTCACACCACTACCAAATACCCCACTCCCACCTAACAAACGTGTCGCACAGAGGGCGAAGCTCAGCAAGGAAAATGAGGAAGAAGGCGATTAAACGTCACTTTTGCCAACAAGATAATCTTTTGGACTCCACGGAGAGACAATATTCTTTCTCGCTGCCCATTCCCTTCAGGAAAGGTGAGCAAGACATTGCAGGGTCAGAGTCCTCCTGTACATCTGCAAGAATGTTCACAGCGGGTGCGGCCCCTGCTGTGCAGCTCCCCAGTGCAGGGTTCAATCGCTGTGTGTGTGTGTGTGTGTGTGTGTGTGTGTGTGTGTGTGTGTGTGTGTGTGTGTGTGTGCGCGCGTGCGTGCGTGCGTGCGTGTGTGTGTGTGTGTGTGTGTGTGTGTGTGTGTGTGTGTGTGTCTGTGTGTGTGTAATATATATACGCACCAGACAACATATTCATCACAGAACGCTGCAGCATAGAAATAGGCCTTTTGGCCTTTCTTAGCTCTGCCGTACCATTTTTCTGCCATGTCCCACTGACCTGCACCCGGCCCATAACCCTCGAAACACCTCTCATCCATGCAGCTGTTCAAGTTATTTTTAAATGTTTAAAGTGAGTTTACATTTACCACTTCATCTGGCAGCTCATTCCACACTTTCACCACTCTCTACATGATGAATCCCATTCCCATGTTCATTTCAATCATTTCCCCCTTCAACCTTAACCCATGTACTCCTGTTTTTTCTCCTCTAGCGTCAGTGGAGAAAGCCTGATTGCATTAATTTTATCTGTTGCCAAAATTATTTTATATACCTCTATCAAGTCTTCTCACATTCTTCTCCTCTCCAGGGAATAAACTCCTAACCCATTCAACCTTTCTTTCTGTACTATCGACTGCATCTTCCTATCTAACTTCCCATGCGGGACCCGGTCAAAGGCCTTACTGAAGTCCACAAAGGCAGCATCTACTGATTTCCTGCATTTGCTTTCCTTCTAACCTCCTCGAAACATTAATAGATTTGTTAAACATGACCTGCTACACACAAAGTTGTGTCAACTCGCCCTAATAGGTCCCAGTCTATCTAAATACTTTTAGATCCTGTCTCTTAGTACTCCTTCCGATAGTTTATCTACTACTGACTACAAACCTACCGGCCTAAGATTACCTTGCACCTTGTCTGCCTGAGCTATCTCACGTCTTCATTTAGCCCTCCTGAGTTCTTTCCTAGTTATTTTTGGGACTTTTTAAATACTCCTCAACTAACTTAGTTGCTCCCTGTTTTCTGTACATGCTATACGTCTCCCTCTTCTTCTCTATCAGAGTTCCAATATCCCGAGTTCCTTATCCTTACTTACTTTGCTTTTAATCCTGACAGGGACATAAGGACTCTGTACTCTCAGAATTTCTCCTTTCAAGACCTCATACTTATGAACGACATCCATGCCAAAGAACAACCTGTCCAAATCCACGTTTGTTATATACTTCTTCATTTCTTCAAAATTGGCCTTTTTCCAGTTTCCAAGCTCAAACCAAGAACTAGGTCTATCGTCATCCATCATCAAGTTGAAACTAATGGTGTTATGATCCCTGGAACCAAAGTGTTCCTCTGCACACACTTGCGTCAACTGTCCTAACTCGTTTCCTAATTGGAGATCTAATATTGCATCTTCTCTCGTCGGTACCTCTATATACTGACGGAAACATGGGAAAGAAACTGAGTTGCAGGAAACTTGCTGGGTGATTGGTGTGTGTTCTATGTTTTAGTAATTACTATATCCCTGAGGAACTGATTCAATGCTTGAAAGTCTGTTGAGAATGGCTACAGTGAGGTTTGTATTAAAACCATCAGTCCTGATGGATAAACAAACTTACTAACATGGACCCATAAAACATTCAGCATGTATTTCACCATCAACTGGCCTGTGGTGTAGTGGGGGAGTGATCGATGGAGAAGGAACTGCTCTATTTTAAGAGTATTCGTGGGACAATTGAACTTCTGAAGAATCTATGAGGAAGTAATGACTACAGTTTCGTCTTTCTGACCTACCTATTATTAGCAGACTGTGATGCGTTAAACTCTGCTACAGATCAAATGAATGCAATTGCAACATGCACCTTCCCTTGCTCCAGCAAAAGCAGGTAATGACCGATGTGTGCAGTTTCTGTAGAATGCAGCAGGGTTACTCGCCAGGACTATTCTGCGAGAACATTCGGACCACCATTCACACCCAAAACCAAATACCCCTTACCGATCCTAACAACCGTGCTCACCCGGACAGCGAAGGTCAGCAAGGAAAAAAAGGAACAAGGCGATTAAACGTCACGTTTGCCAACAAGACAATCTTTTGGACTCCACGGAGAGACAATATTCTTTCTCGCTGCCCATTCCAATCGCAGTTCAATCGCAGCATCCAGGCGTGTGCGTGTGTGTGTGTGTGTGTGCGTGTGTGTGTGTGTGTGTGTGTGTGTGTGTGTGTGTGTGTGTGTGTGTGTGTGTGTGTGTGAGTGTGTGTGTGTGTGTGTGTGTGTGTGTGTGTGTGTGTGTGTGAGTGTGTGTGTGTGTGTGTGTGTGTGTGTGTGTGTGTGTGTGTGTGTGTGTGTGTGTGTGTAATATACATACGCACTATTGAACATACACTTCACAGAACGTTGCAGCACAGAAACAGGCCTTTTGGCCTTTCCTGGCTGTGCCGTACCATTTTCTGTGCCATGAACCACTGACCTGCACCCGGCCCATATCCCTCCAAACACCACTCATCCATGTAGTTGTTCAAGTTTTTCTTAAAAATTAAAAGTGAGCCTGCATTTACCACTTCATCTGGCAGCTAATTCCACGCTTCCACCACGCTCTGTATGATGAAGCTCCACCATCCAATGTTCCCTTTATACTTTTCCCCCTTCACCATAAACCCATGTCCTCTTGTTTTTGTTTTTTTTTTCTCCCCTACCCTCAGCGGGGAAAGCCTGATTGCATTCCTTCTATCTATACCCATCATAAATTTATATAACTCTGTCAAGTCTCCCCTCATTTGTCTACGCTCCAGGGAATAATATCCCTAACGTATTCAGGTTTTCCCAGTAACTGAGTTGCTGAAGTCACGGCAATCTTCTTGTAAACCATCTCGGCACTCTGGCAAACTTATTAACATCCTTCCTCTAATCTGGTGACCAACACTGCTCAGAGTAGTCCAAATTGGGTCTAATCAATGCCTTATCCAACTTCACAATAACATTCAAACTCGTATACGGAGTAGTTTGATTAACAAAGGACAATGTACCAAAAGCTTTCTATGCTACTCTGTCTACCTGTGACGGCACTTTTAGGGAACTTTGTTTCTGTGTTCCTAGACCCCTCAGTTCTACCGCAATGCTCAGTGCACTCCCATTTACCTTGGATGTTCTACCTTGGTGTTTCCTTCCAACGTGCAATACCTCACACCTCACACAAAGTGCAATAAACTCAATCTGCCATTTCTCAGCCCATTTTTGCAGCTCGTCCAGATACCTCTGCAAGCGTTCAAAACCTTCCTCACTCTCCACTACACCTCCAATCTTTGTATCATCAGCAAATTTACTGACCCAATTTACCACATTATCATGCAGATCATTGATTTGAATAACAAGTAACAATGGACGCAGCACTGATCTCTGGGGCAGACCACTAGTCACAGGCCTCCACATAGAGAATCAGTCCTCCACTACACTCTCTGTCATCTCCCATTGAGCCAATGGCTAATGCAATTTACACCATCACCGTGTGTCCCCAGCGTCTGTAACTTCCTAACTAACTTCTCAGGGGGGACCTTGTCAAAGGCCTTACTGAAGTCCACGTAGACAACATTCACTGCCTTCCCTTCATCCACTTTCCTTCTAACCACCACGAAAAGCTAATAGATTTGTTAAATATGACTTACAAGCCGTGTTGACTCGCTGTAATAAGTCGCTGTCTATATGAATACTAATAGATCCTATCTCTTAGTACTCTTTCCAATAGTTTATCTACTACAGACTACAAACCTACCGGCCTACGATTATCCTTCACCTTGACTGCCTGAGCTACCTCATGTCTTCTTTCAGCACTCCTGAGTTCTTTCTTAAGTATTTTTGGACTTTTTTTTATACTCCTCGAATACCTTATTTGCTCCCTAATTTCTGTACATTTTATATATCTCCCTCTTCTTCTCTATCTGAGTTCCAATATTCCTTGAGATCCAAGCTTCCTTATCCTGATTCACATTGATTTTACTCCTGACAGGAACATAAAAACTCTGTACTCTCAAAATGTCTCCATTCAAGGCCTGCTACCTACCAACGACATCCTTGCCAAAGAACAACCTGTCTAAATTCACGTTTTTTTATATCCTACCTCATTTCTTCAAAATTGGCTTTTTTCCAGTTTACAACCTTGAATCGTGCACCAGGTATATCGTTATACATGATCAAGTTGAAACTAATGGTGTTATGATACCTGGAACCAAAGTGTTCCCCTACACACAATTGCCACACCTGTCCTAACCCGTTTCCTAATGTAAAATTGCATCCTCTCTAGTCGGTATCTCTATATATTGATGGAAACATGGGAAACAAGCCGAGTTGCAGGAAACTTGATGGGTGATAGGTGTGTGTCCTATGTTTAGTAATTACTACATCCCTGTGAGACTGATTCAATACTTGAGGGTCTGTTGAGTATGCCCCCCGTGAGGTGTCAATACGCTGTGTATTACAATCGTCAGCCCTGAAGGATAAACAAACCATTACTAACAAGGACCTGTAAAGCGGTCAGCATGTATTTCACCATGAACTGGCCTGTGGGGTGGTGGGTTAGTGATCGATGGAGAAGGAAATGCGTTATTTTGGGAGTATTCATGGTACAATTGAACTTCTGAAGAACCTATGAGGAAGTAATGACCACAGTTTCGTCTTTCTGACATCTATTATTAGCAGACTGTGAAGTGTTAAACTCTGCTACAGAGCAAACGAATGCAATTGCGACATGCACCTTCCCTTGCCCCAGTACCAGCAGGTTATGGCCGATGAGTGCACTGTCTGTATAATGCAGCACAGTTGCTCGCCAGGGCTATTCTGCGAGTACATTCGGACCACCATTCACACCACTACCAACTACCCCACTCCCACCTAACAAACGTGTCGCACAGAGGGCGAAGCTCAGCAAGGAAAATGAGGAAGAAGGCGATTAAACGTCACTTTTGCCAACAAGACAATCTTTTGTACTGCACGGAGAGACAATATTCTTTCTCGCTGCCCATCCCCTTTAGGAGAGATGAACGAGACATTGCAGGGTCAGAGTCCTCCTGTACTTCTGCAAGAATGGTCACAGCGGGTGCGGCCCCTGCTGTGCAGCTCCCCAGTGCAGGGTTCAATCGCTCTGTGTGTGTGTGTGTGCGTGTGTGTGTGTGTGTGTGTGTGTGTGTGTGTGTGTGCGTGTGTGTGCGTGTGTGTGTGTGTGTGTGTGTGTGTGTGTGTGAGTGTGTGTGTGTGTGTGTGTGTGTGTGTGTGCGTGTGTGTGCGTGTGTGTGTGTGTGTGTGTGTGTGTGTGTGTGTTTGTTTTTTATATATATATATACGCTCTAGACAACATATCCATAACAGAACGTTGCAGCATAGAAATAGGCCTTTTGGCCTTTCTTAGCTCTGCCATGTTTCTGCCATGTCCATTCATGCCATATCAAAATGGTCATTTTTCTGCCATGTCCCACTGACCTACACTCGGTCCATAACCCTCCAAACACCTCTCATCCATGCAGCTGTTCAAGTTATTTTTAAATGTTCAAAGTGAGTCTACATTTACCAGTTCATCTGGCAGCTCATTCCACACTTTCACCACTCTCTGCATGATGAAGCCCATTCCCATGTTCATTTCAATCTTTTCCCCCTTCACCCTTAACCCATGTAATCCTGTTTATTCCTCCTCTAGCCTCACTGGAGAAAGCCTGATTGCATTAATTTTATCTGATTACAAAATTATTTTATATACCTCTATCAAGTCTTCTCACATTCTTCTCCTCTCCAGGGAATAGTCCTAACCCATTCAACCTTTCTTTCTGTACTATCGACTGCATCTTCCTATCTAACTCCCCATGCGGGACCCTGTCAAAGGCCTTTCTGAAGTCCACATAGGCAACATCTACTGATTTCCTGCATTTGCTTTCCTTCTAACCTCTTCGAAACATTAATAGATTTGTTAAACATGACCTTCGACACACAAAGTTGTGTCAACTCGCCCTAATAGGTCCCAGTCTATCTAAATACTTTTAGATCCTGTCTCTTAGTACTCATTCCAATAGTTTATCTACTACTGACTACAAACCTACCGGCCTAAGATTACCTTGCACCTTGTCTGCCTGAGCTACCTCACGTCTTCATTTAGCCCTCCTGAGTTCTTTCCTAGTTATTTTTGGGACTTTTTAAATACTCCTCAACTACCTTAGTTGCTCCCTGTTTTCTGTACATGTTATACGTCTCCCTCTTCTTCTCTATCAGAGTTCCAATATCCCGAGAGAACCAAAGTTCCTTATCCTTATTCACTTTGCTTTTAACATAAAGACTCTGTACTCTCAAAATTTCTCCTTTCAAGACCTCATACTTATGAACGACATCCATGCCAAAGAACAACCTGTCCAAATACACGTTTTTTATATACTTCTTCATTTCTTCAAAATTGGCCTTTTTCCAGTTTCCAAGCTCAAACCAAAAACTAGGTCTAACGTCATCCATCATCAAGTTGAAACTAATGGTGTTATGATCCCTGGAACCAAAGTGTTCCTCTGCACACACTTGCGTCACCTGTCCTAACTCGTTTCCTAATTGGAGATCTAATATTGCATCTTCTCTCGTCGATACCTCTATATACTGACGGAAACATGGGAAACAAACTGAGTTGCAGGAAACTTGCTGGGTGATTGGTGTGTGTCCTATGTTTTAGTAATTGCTGTATCTCTGAGAAACTGATTCAGTGCTTGAAAGTCTGTTGAGAATGGCTACAGTGAGGTGTGTATTAAAACCATCAGTCATGGATAAACAAACTATTAATAACATGGACATGTAAAACATTCAGCATGTATTTCACCATCAACTGGCCTGTGGTGTAGTGGAGGAGTGATCGATGGAGAAGAAACTGCTCTATTTTAAGAGTATTCGTGGTACAATTGAACGTCTGAAGAACCTATGAGGAAGTAATGACTACAGTTTCGTCTTTCTGACTTACCTATTATTAGCAGACTGTGATGCATTAAACTCTGCTACAGAGCAAATGAATGCTATTGCAACATGCTCCTTCCCTTGCTCCAGCAAAAGCAGGTAATGACCGATGTGTGCAGTTTCTATAGAATGCAGCACGGTAACTCGCCAGGACTATTCTGCGAGAACATTCGGACCACCATTCACACCACTACCAACCACCTCACCCCCAACCTAACAACCGTTCTCGCCCGCAGGGTGACGATCAACAAAGAAAATGAGGAACAAAGTTAGACAGGAATGGTCTGCAAGAACGGTCACAGTGGGTGCAGCCTCTGATGTTCAGCTCCCCAGTACAACAGGCATCAGTTGCAGCATCAAGGTGTGTGTGTGTGTGTGTGTGTGTGTGTGTGTGTGTGTAATATAAATGCGCAATCTACAACTAATACATCACAGAACGTTGCAGCATAGAAATAGGTCTTTTGGCCTTTTCTGGTTGTCCGGTACCATTTCTCTGCCATGACCCACTGACCTGCACCCGGCCCATATCCCTCCAAACACCTCTCATCCGTGTAGCTGTTCAAGTTCTTCTTAAATGTTAAAACTGAGCCTGCATTTACCACTTCATCTGGCAGCTCATTCCACACTTTCACCACTCTCTGTATGATGAAGCCCCCCACCCCCATGTTCATTTCAATTTTTTCCACCTTCACCCTTAACCCACGTCCTCTTGTTTATTTTTTCCTCTAACCTCAGTGGAGAAAGCCTGATTTCATTAATTCTATCAGTTGCCAAAATTATCTTATATACCTCTATTAAGTCGCCCCACATTCTTCCCCTCTCCAGGGAATAAAGTCCTAAACTATTCAATCTTTCTTTCTGTACTGTCGACTGTATCTTCCTAACTAACCCCACATGCGGGACCCTGTCAAAGGCCTTACTGAAGTCCACACAGGCAACACCTACTTCCTTTCCTGCATTTGCACATACACATCTAGTAACTTATTTGCTCCCTGCTTCCTCTACATGTTATACATCTCTCTCTCTCTTCCTCTTTATCAGAGTTCCACTATAGCGAGAGAACCAATGTTCCTTATGCTTACTCACTTTGATTTTAATCCTGACTGGAACATAAAGACTCTGTACTCTCTAAATTTCACCTTTCAAGGCCTCCTACTTACCATCGACATCCTGGCCAAAGACCAACCTGTCCAAATCCACCTTTTTTATATCCTTCCTCATTTCTTCAAAATTGGCCTTTTTTTCACAGTTTGGAAACTCAACCCAAGGATCATGTCTATCGTCATCCATGATCAAGTTGAAACTAACAGTGTTGTGATCCCTGGAACCAAAGTGTTTCCCTGCAAACACTTCTGTCACCTGTTTCCTATTAGGAGATCTAAAATTGCATCCTCTCTAGTCGCTACATCTATATATTGGTGGAAACATGGGAAACAAGCCGAGTTGCAGGAAACTTGCTGGGCGGTGCGTGTGTGGCCTATGTTTTAATAATTACTACAGCCCTGTGAAAATGATTCAATGCTTGAGAGTCTGAAGAGAATGTCTACTGTGGGGAGTCAGTACGCTGTGTATTACAACCGACAGTCCTGATGGATAAACAAGCTAATTACATACTTGGATCTGTGAAGCATTCAGCGTGTTTTTCAACCTGAACTTGCCTGTGGGGTGATGGAGGGCAGTGAATCATCGAGGAGGAACTGGGTTCTTTTGAGAGTATTCCTGGTTCAATTGAACTGCTGAAGAACCTATGAGGAAGTAATTACCATAGTTTCGTCTTTCTGACTTATCTATTATTAGCGGACTGAGAGGTGTTAAACTCTGCTACAGAGAAAATTGCTTGCAATTGCAACACGCACCTTCCTTTGCTCCAGTATCAGCAGGGAATGGCCGATGTGTGCACTGTCTATAGAATGCAGCACAGTTAATCGCCAGGACTATTCTGCGAGAACATTCGGACCACCTTTCACACCACTACCAACTACCTCACATCCAACTAACATCCGTTCTCGCCCGGCAAAGGTCAGCAAGGAAAATGAGGAAAAAAGCACTGGAACGTCACTTTCGCCCCCAAGACAAACTTTTGGACACCACAGGGAGACGGTAGACATTCCCGCTGCCCTCTCACTTCATGAAAGATGAACGAGACATTGCAGGATCACATTTCTCCTGTCCTTCTGCAAAAATGGTCTCAGTGGGTGAGGCCTCTGCTGTGCAAGTCCCCAGTACAGGGTTCAATCGCAACACCAGGTGTGTGTGTGTGTGTGTGTGTGTGTGTGTGTGTGTGTGTGTGTGTGTGTGTGTGTGTGTGTGTGTGTGTGTGTGTGTTTGTGTGTGTGTGTGTGTGTGTATTATTCATACTTACCACAGAACTATAGAACATTACAGCACAGACTCTGGTCTTTTGGCCCTCCCTGGCCGTGCCCTATCAATTCTCTGCCATGTCCCACTGACCTGAACCCGGCCCATATCCCACCATCCACCTCTCATCCATGTGGCTATTCAAGTTCTTTCTTAAATGTGAAAAGTGACCCCGCATTGACCACTTTATCTGGCAGCTCATTCCACACTTCCTCCACTCTCTGTATTATGAATCTCCACCCCACAATGATCCCTTTAAACTATTACCCTTTCAAGCTTAGTCCCAGTTCACTTGTTAGTTTTCTCCCCTAGCTTCAGTGGAGAAAGCCTGATTGCATTCATTCTATCAATTCCCATCAAAACTTTATATCTCTATCAAGTCTTCTCTCATTTTTCCGCTCCACGGATTAAGTCCTAACCTATTCAAACTTTATCTGTAACTCTGTTTCCGAAGTCCTGGCAACATCCTTGTAAACCATCTTCGCACTCTATCAAAATCCTATTAAAATCCTTCCTCTAATTTGTTGATCAAAACTGCACACAATACTCCAAATTCGGCTTCACCAATACCTGATACAACCTCACTATTATATTCGAACTCTTAAATTCTATACTTCGATTTATAAATATCAATGTACAAAAAGCTCACTTTCCTATCCTATTTAGCGATGACACCACATTTAAGGAATATTGTGCCTGTAATCCCAGATCCCCCGGTTCTACTGTACTCCTCATTACCTTGTATGTGCCATCTTGGTGTTTCCTTCCAAAGTGCAATACCTCACACTTGCCTGTATTAAACTCCATCAGCCATTTTGGGTCCATATCCCTCTGCAAGCTTTGAAAAACTTCCTCACTCTCCACTACACCTCCAATCATTGTATCATCAGCAAATTTGCTGATCCAATTTACCACATTGTCATGCAGATCATTGATTTGGATGACAAAATACAATGGACCCAGCACTGATCTCTGTGGCACACCACTAGTCACAGGCCTCCACTCAGAGAAGAATCCCTCCACTACCACTCTCCGGCTTCTCCCATTGTGCCAATGACTAATTCGATTTACTACCTCATCATGTATTCCCAGCGACTGTACTTTTCTAACTAACCTCCCATGTGGTATCTTATCAAAGGCCTTACTGAAGTCCACGTAGACAACATCGACTGCCTGGCCTTCATCCACTTTGTTTTTAACCTGCTATAAACACGAATAGATTTGTTAAACCCGACATGCCACGTAGAAAGCCGTGTTGACTCTCCCTAATAAGTCCCTGTCTATCTGAATACTGATAGATCCTATCCCTTAGTACTCCTTCCGATAATTTATCTACTACCGACTACAAAACTACCAGCTAAAATATCCTTGATTACTTTTATGAAACCTTTTAAACATCAGAACAACTTGAGCTATCCTCCAACCCTCCGGCACTTCACTAGAAGATACCAACATTTTAAATATATCTGCCAGGGACCCTGAAATTTCAAAACTTGTCTTCTGCAAGGTCCGAGGGAATACCCTATCAGATCCTGAGTATTCATCTACTATGACTTGCCTCAAGATATCAAGAAACTCCTCCTCTTCAATCTGTATAGGTTCCATGACTTCACCACTTGTTTGCCTTATTTTCATTGACTCCATACCAGTTTTCTTACTAAATACAGATGCAAAAAAGCATTAAAGATCTCCCCCATTTCTTTTGGTTCCATGCATAGCCGACCACATTGATCGTCAAGAGGACCAGCTTTATATTTAACATCCATTTGCTCTTAATGGATCTGTAGAAGTACTTTGGATTACCCTTCACCTTGACTGCCAGAGCTACCTCATGTCTTCTTTTAGCCTTCCTGAGTTCTTTCTTATTTTAGTACTTTTTATAGTCCTCAACTACCTTATTTGTTCCCTGTTTCCTATACATGTTATACATCTCCCTCTTCTTCTCTATCAGAGTTCCAGTATGCCTTGAGAAATCAAAGTTCCTTATCCTTATTCAATTTGCTTTTAATCCTGACAGGAACATTCAAACTCTGTACTCTCAAAATTTCTCCTTTCAAGGCCTCATACCTATCAACGACATCCGTGCCAAAGAACAACCTGTCCAAATCCACGCTTTTTATATACTTCCTTGTGTCTTCAAAATTGGCCTTTTTTTTCCAGTTTAGAAACTCAAACCGAGGACCAGATCTATCGTCATCCATGATCAAGTTGAAACTAATGGTGTTATGATCCCTGGAACCAAAGTGTTCCCCTGCACACACTTCCATCAACTGTCCTGATACTTTTCCTAATTGGAGATCTAATATTGCAAACTCTCTACTTACACATCTATATATTGATGGAAACATGGGAAACGAGCCGAGTTGCAGTAAACATGTTACGTGATGGATGTGTTTTAATAATTACTACAGTTCTGTGGAACTGATTCAATGCTTGAGGGTCTGTTGAGAATGGCTTCCGTGTGGTGTCAATCCGCTGTGTATTACAACCAACAGTCCTGATGGATAAACAAGCTATTACTTCCGTGGATGTGTGAAACAGTCAATATGTTTTTCAACATGAGCTGGCCTGTGGGGTGAGGTGGGGTTTGAGTGAGCGATGGAGGAGTAACTGCGTTGTCTTGAGAGTATTCCTGGTTCTATTGAACTGCTGAAGAACTTATGAGGAAGTAATTACCATAGTTTCGTCTTTCTGACTTATCTATAATTAGCAGACTGTGAGGTGTTAAACTCTGCTACAGAGCAACCGAATGCAATGGCAACCTGCACCTTCCCTTGCTCCAGCACCAGCAGGGAATGGCCAATGTATGCACTGTCTATAGAATGCAGCACAGTTGCTCGCCAGGGCTATTCTGCGAGTACATTCGGACAACCATTCACACCACTACCAAATACCTCACCCCCAACTAACATCCGTGCTCGTCCAGAGGGCGAAGGTCAGCAAGGAAAATGAGGAACAAGGCGATTAAACGTCACTTTTGCAAGCAAGACAATCTTTTGCACTCCACGGAGAGACAATATTCTTTCTCGCTGCCCATGCCCTTCAGGAAAGGTGAGCGAGACATTGCAGGGTCAGAGTCCTCCTGCACATCTGCAAGAATGGTCACAGTGTGTGCGGCCTCTATTGTACAGCTCCCCAGTACGGGGGTACGGTGTTAAAGAGTGTGTGTGTGTGTGTGTGTGTGTGTGTGTGTGTGTGTGTGTGTGTGTGTGTGTGTGTGTGTGTGTGTGTGTGTGTGTGTGTGTGTGTGTGTGTGTGCTCAATCAATGTGCTTGAGAAACTTGCTCTGGCGGAAGAGTTGTGTGGCCTGTAGTTTAATATTCATTACATTCCCATGGAACTGATTCAATCCTTGAGAGTTGGTTGAGAGTGTCTTGTGTGCGGTGTGAGTATTATACTTTGTACAACCTACAGCCGTGATGGAAAAAGAAGCTATTATTAATATCGATGTGTAAAACTATCTGTATTTTGTTCGCCATGATATTGGGGGATGGAAGAGTGAGAGATAAGGTAAGGGGAGGGAAGTTCAAGGGGAATATTAGAGGAAGATTTTATACTGAGAGAGTGGTTGGTGCGTGGAATGCACTGCCCGAGTCAGTGGTGGAGGCAGATACACTAGTGAAGTTTAAAAGACTACTAGACAGGTATATGGAGGAATTTAAGGTGGGGCGGTTATGTGGGAGGCAGGGTTTGAGGTTCGGCACAATATACCTGTAATGTGCTGTTCTACCCTATGTTCTATGTAATCTGCAAGACTAAGATGTCTTCGTGAGCATGTCCCATTTGTGTGAGTTCGCCCCATATCCCTCTAAACAGTTCCTATCCGTGTACATGTTCAAATTTATTTTAATATGTTTTATTTTTACCTGTTTCTACAGGGTCTGACGGCAAATTCCGTTTCCCCACTATGGGAATGTTACCCCATAGACCACTCATAAAAATTTCCCGTCTCACTTTCAATCTGAGCCCTCTGGTTCTGTACTCCCATTTTTTGGAAAATGAAACTTTATTTGAGCCCCTTATGAATTTATTTAACTCGATAAGGGGTCATACCTGAACATCTTACACTACAGCTGAATAGCCCAAGATGATCGACTCTCTGCTTTTAACCCAAGACCCCAGTCCTGGTAACATCCTCCTGAAGCCTCCTGTCCAGTGTAATGACATCCTCTCCATATTCGGGAACCGGAAATGCAGACAATACTCCAAGTGTGGTCTATCATCGACATCAGAGACCTTGCTTCTGTCCAATGGACGTGTGGAATAGGCTGATGAATACAGGACTGAAGGTGTTGTATTTGAATGCACCGGTATGAGGAATAAGGTAGATGATGTTGTAGCGCAGGTGAAGATTTGCAGGTGCAATGTTGTTGGCATCACTGAGTTGTGGTGAAAAGGAGATCCTGGCTTAAAGCTGAACTTTCAAGGATACAACTTTTATTCAAAGGACCGACAGTTAGGCAGAGGCGCTGGGGACTATCTGTTGATAAAGAATGAAATAAAATCCTTCGGGAGAGTTGACATAGCATTGGAAGATGTCGAATCATTGTGGGTAGAGTTAAGAAACTGTCAGGGTAGAAAAAGACCCAGATGAGAATTATAGTATATACAGACCTCCAAATAGTAGTCAGGATGGAAATGGGATACAAATTACACCACGAGATGGAAGAAAGGGCAGAGTCACTATCGGAATGGGGGATTTCAACATGTAGGTAGATTGGGAAAATCATGTTGGTGCCATAATACAGGAGAGGGAATTTGTAGAATGCCCCCGAGATGGCTTTTCAGAACAGCTTGTGGTTGGGCCCAATGGCAGAAAGGCAATTCTCCATAGGGATTTGTATAATGAACTACAAATGATTTAGGAGATCCAGTTAAAGGAACCTTTAGGATGCAGTGGTCATAAAATGATAGAATTCACCCCACATGGGGAGATAACGTCAGATGTATCAGTATTAAACTGGACTAAAGTTAGTTACAGAGGAATGAAGGAGGAGCTGACCAAAGTAGATTAGAAGGGGACACAAGCAGGTATGATTGGAGAACAACAAAGACTGGAATTCCAGGGCAAGTTGAACAGGTAAATATCAAGATGAAGAAGTATTCTACAGGGAGGATGAGGTAACCGTGTTTGACACTGGAAGGCAAAGACAGCATAAAAGCAGAAGAGAGGGCATACAACAGAGAAGAAATTAGCAGGATGTTGGAGTATCGAGAAGGTTTTGATAATCTACAGAAAGCAATTACAAAGCCATAAAGGCAGAAAATGAGATATGAGAGTAATCTTGCCTACAATACTCAAGAGGACACAAAAATGTGAAGAGTAAAAGATAAGCGAGAGTGGATATTGGACCCCTGTAAAATGATACTGGAGAGGAGAAATGTGACAAAAGATATGGCAGAGGAACTTATTTAATATTTTATATCAATTCTCATAGTGAATGCAATTCTCTGTATGTCAGAAATGTGAGAGTGGCGGGGTACAGATATGAGTGTTGTTGCTGATACTGAGGAGAAGGTGTTTGGGACGATTGAAGATCTAAAGGTATCTGGACCAGCTGGACGACACCCCAGGGTTTGGAAAAAGTTAGCTGAAGGGAAGATGGGGCCAAAATTGATGATCTTTCAAGAATCACTAGACATCTGTTTATTCAAGACGACTGGAAATTGCAAAGGTCACTTCACTCTTTAAGAAGGTAGAGCAGCTGGGGAAAGAAAATTATAGATGTTTTAGTCTGGATGTGGTGTGGTTGGGAAGATGTTGGAGTCCAGCATTAATGACGAGCTTTTGGGTACATGTAGGCACATGATAAAATAGGGCAAAGACAGCATGCCTTCCCTTAAGGCGAAATCTTGCCTGACAAATCTGTTGGAATTCCTCGAGGAGCACAAAGCAAAGATCGACAAAGAATGATTTGGATGACAGAATTGTTGCCTTTGTGGCCAAGCTTGCAGATGATATGAAGATAGGTGAAGGGGAAAGTCGTGCTGCAGAAGCTCGGAATCTGGGGAAGGACAGAGACAGATCAGGAAATGGGCAAATAAGTGATAGATGGATTATCGGGTAGGGAAGTCGTGCATGCAATTTTGTAGAAGGAATAAGGGCAGCATAGACGATTTTGTAAATAGGGAGAAAATTCTAAAATCAGAAGTGCAAAGGTACTTGGGGCTTCCGGTGTAGGATTCCCTAAATGTTAACTTGCAGTTTGTGTCAGTGGTAAGATCGGCAAACTCAGATGCAGCGTCGTTCATCTTCGGTCCAAGTGTACCGTTTGAGCCGTCGGGGTCACCAATTATAGCGGTGTGCTGCACACAGCGTTGGGATAACGACAAGCAGACGGTGAGTGGCAGTTGCGTTGCGGGCATGAATGCTGTACAGGGCGCATATTCACAGTCCCATCCTGCGCGCGGGTTTTTCCCCTTGCTGGTGAAGAATGCCTGACGCCCTTTTTGGGGCCGGCCTCCCTGCCGGCACGCACCGTTTTGTGAGCCAGTTCCAGTGTGCTGGAAAGTGGGTCGCCACAAAGTATTATTATACAGGGAGGATGAAGTAACCGTGTTTGACAGAGGAAGTCAAATACAGCATAGAAGTGAAAGAGAGAGCTTACAACAGAGCGAAAGTCAGCAGGATGTTGGAGAATCGAGAAGATTTTGACAATTAACAGAAAGGAATTACAAAGCTATAAGGAGAAAAAATGATATATGCGGGAAAACTTACAAACAATACTGAAGAGGACACAAAACTGTAAAGAGCAAAAGAGAGGTGAGAGTGGATATTGGACCCCTAGAAAATGACACTGGACAGGAGAAACGTGAGATAAAGGCATGGCAGAGGTAATTATTTAATATTTTGTGTTAATCCTCTCTGTGAATGATATTATCTGTATGTCAGAAATGTGAGAGTGTCAGGGGACAGAAATTAGTTTTGTTGCTGTTACTGAGGAGAAAGTGTATGGGACGATTGAAGGTCTGAAGGTACCTGGACCAGATGGACTGCACCCCACTGTTCAGAAAGAGATAGCTGAAGAGAATTTGGCGACATTAGTAATGATCTTTCAAGAATCACTAGCTACTTGGTCATTCAAGACGATTGGAAATTGGAAAGGTCACTTCAAACTTTAAGAAGGCAGTGCAGCTTGCGAAAGAAAATTATAGGTGAGTTAGTCTGGTTGTGGTGTGCTTGGGAAGATGTTGGAGTCCAGTGTAAAGGACGAACTATTGGGTACATGGAGGCACATGATAAAATAGGGCAAAGACAGCATGCCTTCTGGTGACCCCTGTTTCCATCCAAGCGGTCAGTGTAGACATGGTGAAGGATTACAAATACCTGGGGATAGGAATTGACAATAAACTGGACAGGTCAAAGAAGACTGAGGCTGTCTACAAGAAGGGGAAGAGCTGTCTCTACATCCTGAGGACACTGAGGTCCTTTAACATCTGCCGGACGATGGCAAGGATATTCTACGAGTCTGTGTTGGCCATTGCTATCATGTTTGCTGTTGTGTGCTGGGGCAGCAGTCTGAGGGTAGCAGACACCAGCAGAATCAACAAGCTCATTCCTAAGGACAGTGATGTTGTGGGGCTGGAACTGGATTCTTTGATGGTGGTGTCTGAAAAGGGGATGCTGTCCAAGTTGCATGCCATCTTGGACAATGTCTCCCATCCACTCCATAATGTACTGGTTAGGCACAGGAGTACATTCAGCCAGAGACTCATTCCACCGAGATGCAAAACTGAGCGTCACAGGACGTCATTCCTGCCTGTGGCCATCAAACTTTAAAACTCCTCCCTTGGAGTTGTAGGTACCATGAGCCAATAGGCTGATCCTGGACTTATTTCCACGGCATAATTTACTTATTATTATTTAATTATTCATGGTTTTATATTGCCATATTTCTACTCTATTCTTGGTTGGTGCGACTGTAACTAAACCCAATTTCCCTCGGGATCAATAAAGTATGTCTGTCTGTTAAGGAGAAATCTTGCCTGACAAATCTGTTGGAATTCTTCGAGGAACACAAAGCCAAGAGAGACAAAGAATGATTTGGATGACAGAATTGTTGCCTTTGTGGCCAAGCTTGCAGATGATATGAAGATAGGTGAGGGGGCAAGTAGTGCTGCAGAAGCTCGGAATATGGGGAAGGACGGAGACAGATCAGAAAATGGGCAAATAAGTGATTGATGGATTATTGGGTAGAGAAGTCCTGCATGCACTTTGGTAGAAGGAATAAAGGCATTTTCTAAACAGTGAGAAAATTCAAAAATCAGAGGTGCAAAGAGACTTGCATGTCCTTGTGCAGGATTCCCTCAAGGTGAGCATTCATTTCGAGAGGACTAGAATACAAGAGCAAGAATGTAATGCTGAGGATTTATAAGGCATTGGTCAGACAACACTTAGAGTATTGTGAGCAGTTTTAGCTCCTTTATATAGGAAAGCATGTACTGGCATTGGAGAGGGTCCTGGACATTCACAAGAGTGATTCCGGGAATGAAAGAGGGAACATATGAGGAGTGTTTGATGGTTCTGGGCCTGTACTCATCGGAGGTTAGAAAAATGGCTAATGGCTGATTTATTATCCCCCTCAACCCTATTCTCCCGCCCCCCCCCCATAACCTTTGAGACTCTGACAAATCAAGATGATTACTTATTTAACTTCTGCTTTAAAAATCAAACACGAGAAAATCTGCAGACGCTGGTAATCCAAGCTTCACAGGTCCTGATGAAGGGTCTCGCCAGATCTCTCTGACACCTGTCTGGAGAGAGTTGATGTTGTGAGGATGTGGTTGAGTCGGGAACGGTAAGAACAGCCTCCGACTATAGGCATGTCCATTTAGGACAGAGATGAGAGGAATTCCTTTATCCACAGGATGGTGAATTTGCTACAGGCAGCTGTGGAGGCCAATATACGCCCGTGAGTACATTTAAAGCAGAGTAACACACACAAATTGTTGGGAGAACAGCAGGCCGGGAGTTTTTTTTTACGGAAAAGAGTAAACAGTCGACGGCTCAGACTAAAACACTTCATCAGGACCTGTGTTGCTTAAGGGTCCCTGCAATTTCATCCCTGTCCTAATGAGGGTCTGCGGGGGATGGGAAAAGGGGACAAAGGGATCCTTATCTTCCATTTTTGTCCCCTCCACCTTTTCGTTGCCTCTACACAAACAGTTCACCCTCAGGCGTTCCACCGCTCGCCCAACTGGTTCTGGCTCAATCTGTCTGTCATCGCTCCCTTAGCGGTTCCCATTATCAGCTCCTTTACTGTCTCGAACCTTCACACTGCCCCACTTCATATTCACAAATGAATGTGAGTATTGAAGTATGTGAAGTAAAGTTAGTATGTGAAGTATTGAATGTGAGGAACAAGCCTGTTCGTGTGCTGTAATATTCAACATTCTCTGTTGCCTGTTTAGAAGAATGAGAGGAGATCTCAGGGAAACACAAAATTCTTTCAGGGGTCAACAGGCAGGAGTCAGGGAGGATGTTTCCCCTGTCTGAGGAGTCAAGGGTCAGGGGTCACTGTGTTTGGAACTCTCAGCACCCGTAGGGGTGGAGGGGCTTGGGGGTTCTGAGCCATTCAGTTCACAGAACCATCACCGTACAGCATAACCCATCACCTCTGTGCTAACCTATTTACCCATCTACATTCCTCCCATTAGGTCAGTCTCCCTCTGGGCCTTGCCTATTGAAGTGTCTGTCCAAGTTTCTCTTCAGCACAGACGACTGGAGGCCTGTGACCTGCAGAGGTCGGTGCTGGAGCCGGGTTGTTTGTCATTTCTATTAATGATTTGGATGAGAATGTATGTGACAAAGTTGGTAGTTTGTGAACGACACTGGAATTCATGGTGTAGTGGAGAGGGAAGAGGGTTATTTAAGTTTACAAACGGCCCCTAGGTCAACTGTAGAGGTGGGTACAGTGACAATGTTTTAAAATAAATCTTGACAGGGACGTGGATAAGAAAGTTGGAAAAGAAGAATGGGCAAATGGGACCAGCTCATTAAAGCAAGCTGGTCGGCATGAACAAGTTGGGCCGAAGAACCTCTGTGACCTCCAGTTTAAATCCATTCACTCACCCACGTCCAATCTTAATCCACCCCTTTCCCACACTCGTTTCTGCTGTCTATCTCCCCTATTTATTTTTGCTCAAGGTGAGACGTTAGTTGTCCATCCGCTTTCGTCGGGTCAAACCACTGGAAAGGTTTGTGCCGGCCAGCCGACTGCGCCTGATGCCCAGTGACCTTCCCCAGATCCCCGGGGCCGCGCTGCCCGTGTCTCTCCCCCGATGCACAGGGCCGCGCAGTTCGAGTCTTCCTCCGATTTCCGGGGCCGTGATGCCGGGGACTCCCCCGATCCCCGGGGATTCTCCAATTCTCTGCTTCTCCCCCCCTCCCCAGTCTCTGTCAACCTGGATGTGGAAACGGCGAATCCGTGTATCGAGGTGTCCGAGGATCGGAAGAGTGTGATATTGGCCGGGACCTGGAGGGATCTCCCTAACACCGGGAAGTGATTCACAGACTGGACTTGTGTGCTGGGATCGGAGGGATTCACATCGGGGAGACATTACTGGGAGGTGGACATGACGGGGAATTTCATCTGGTTTCTGGGAGTCGCCGCAGAGTCTGTGGAGAGGAAGAGTTGGTTCAGTTTGAGTCCGGAGACAGGATTCTGGGTCATCGGGCGGGTTGATGACGTCGCCAAGCAGGTTGATGACGAGACCCAGCAGGATGATGACGTGATCATTGTTTTCACCTCACCTGACCCCCGTCTCGCTGTCGGTCCCATCCCCGGGAGGGTGGGAGTTTATCTCAGTTACGAGTCCGGGACAGTTTCATTTTACAACGCGGAGACCAAGTCCCATCTCTACACCTTTACTGGGAATAAATTCCCGGGAAAACTTTATCCTTTCTTCGCGACTGGGGATGAAAATCAGTGGCTCACAATCTGCTCCGTTTCCGCTCCGGGTCTTTGAACGGTTCGAGTCCCGGGACCGGCGTCAGGAGTAAAGTCCCTGTAAATATAAATGTGCGCAGAGTGAAATTAAAACGAGATGAGAACTATCGATCCATTAATTTTAATTTGTTCACCGCATCGGACAACAGAACAGAAACACCGCAGAATAATCTGCAGTCACAGGGTCCCTACTCTCTGGCTGAAACTTTTCCTCCTTACCTCTGTTCAAAAAGATCTCTTCTCAATTTTGAGTCTGTGCCCTTTAGTCTGGATGCCACCCCCCCCCCACATGATGAAACAACCTGTCCGCATCCACCCTACCCGGTCCTTTCAATGCTCGGTAGGTTTCAATGAGATCCCCCTTCCTATCTGAGATATCAGACCCAAAACATTGTCAAGACTCCAAGTGGGTGTGAGTGTCTCTCTATCCATGAGGGAGAACAAAGAATGTGACCCACACATCAGACCTATCCTCCATATCCGGCTTCCGTCAGATTAGGGAATCGTTCACTGTCTCTTAACTTTTTCAGATGAGTTTCACATGGGATTATATTCCACTCTCCATCATATACAGGCCATTCCATCGGTATTCTTGTATCTATTTCCCTACTTCATAAGCCACCTTCCACCTATTCAACACACTCAGCAACAGTGTCCGACCTCCATGGTTCCTCGTGCGTTTATCCGGTTTCCCTATTATATTCAATCTCTGCTGTTCCTTCCGCTTCAAACACTCCTGTGACAGTCAGTTCCACATCCTTTGCACTAAATTCTTCAGGGATTAATTAAATTCCATCTGGAATTTCATCTCCCCACGTCTCCCCATAAATGGAGGTATCTTCTCCATTTGCACACAATCAAATCCATCATTGATCTTAAATGCCTCCATCTTATCACCCGGAACTCATATCGAAATGAAAATGCACAGCCTGTCCTGTCTTTCCTGTAATCAGTGATTATCTATATCTGAGAGACTGTGGGAGTGGGAATTTTCAACACCTTGTAATGATTTGGATGAAATTCAGGATGTGGACAGTAAGTCCAAGTCGAATCAGATTTGTGCTTTATTTATTTCAGGAGGAAGCTCGTCGGAACAGGAGGTAGGACAGGCTCTGTACTGAAACCCTGAATGGATTTGTAAAGTAGTTCAGAATTCCAGTTTATCACCAGCAGTTTAATAGATACAGGATTAATGATGATGTCCAGGATTTGTCAGTGACAGATGAGGCCCTACTGGTTGAAAAATTTGATCACCTCTATTTGATGAGCACAATGGGACCCAAAATGTTGGCAAAACTCCACGTGCGGCCTGACTTGTCTCTCATAAAGGCTCAGCATTATCTCCTTGCTTAAGTTATCAATTCCTCTTCAAAGAAAAGCCAACATTGCATTTCCCTTCTTAACACAGACTCAATCTGCGAAATAACCTTCTGGGACTCTGGCTCGAGAATTCTTAAGTCGCCCTGCACCTCTGATGTTTGGATTTTCTCTCCATTTGAATAATAGGCCGCATTATTCTTCCATTTGAGCAAAATGCATGATCATACATTTCCCAACACTGTATTCAATCTGCCACAGTTTTTTTTCCCATTCTTCCAATTTATCTCAGTCCTGCTGCAATGGCATGCAATGACAACATACCCGTTCACCTACCTTTGCATCATGCACAAGCTTTGCAACAATTGCATTGTTTAAATCGATGGCAAATAATGTGAAATGCAGCGGTCCCAATACTGAGCTCGGAGGAACACCACTAGTCACTGGCAGCCAACCTGAGAATGTCCTTTTTATTCCCACTCGCTGCCTCCTGCCTGTCAGACATTCCTCTGTGCATGCCAGTATCTTTCCCGTAACGCCATAGGATTTTAACTTATTCAGCAGCCTCATGTGTGGCACCTTATCAACGGCCTTCTGAAAATCCATGGAAATGATATCCACAGCCGCTCATTTGTCCATCCTCCTTTTCACTTCCTCACTGACCTCTAACAGGTTTGTCAGGCACGATTTCCTTTTACAGAAACCATGCTGACATTGACTTGTTTTATCATCAGTCTTCAACTACCTCGGAAACTCATCCTCGATAAAAGACCACAATACTTTCCCAACCACTGAGGTCAGGGTAACTGGCCAATAATTTCCTCCCTGTTGTCTTGCTCTCTTCGTAAAGAGTGCAATTTTCTATTTCCCAGTTCTCCCGGACCATATTCTTGAAATATCATTATGAGTGCATCCATTATTTCTTGTGCAGCCTATCTCAGGACTCTGGAATGTAGTCCGTCCGGTCCAGGTGACTTGTCCACCTTAAGACCATTGAGTTTGTCCAGCACGTTTTCCTTTGTAATACCATAGGAATTTACTCCTGCTGTGTCTTCCACGGTGAAGACTGATGCAAAGTATTCATTAAGTTCAACTGCATTTCTTAATTCCCCCATTATCAGCAAACCAGCATCATTTTCCAGTGGTCCAATATCAGCTCTCATCTCCATTTCATCTTTTATGTAACTGGAAAAAACTAGTATCCCATGTGTATTATGGACAAGTTTGCTCTCATATTTCATCTTTACCATTCTTACGGCTTTTTCAGTTGCCTCTTGTTGTATTTTAAGAGCATCCCAATAATCGAGCATCGCACTCATTTTTGCTGCTTTATATGCCATTCCCTTAGCTTTTACGCAGTCCTTATCTTCTCTTGTCAGCCACGAATGCCTACCCCTGCCATTTGAGAACTTCTTCTGTGGCACATGTCTAGCATCTACCTTGTGTAATATACCCAGATACTTCAGTCACCTCTGTTCAGCCGTGATCCCTGTATTCTCCTCTAATTCAACTGGGCAAACATCTTTTTTTCTTTCTTTTTCAATCTTTTTATTGAATTTCATATATAAAAAACATAGTATAAAAATAAATAGGTTATAAATGCATAAGACTTGAAATTGAATTAATAGTAGGATAACAATATCCTATTGAAATATCAACAGAAAAACATAGTACATGATCAATCAAGTCTACAATAATTATATGAAAAAAATAAAAATAATCATCAAAAGAAAAAGAAAAAAATATAAAAATACAGGCAAAAAATATATTTAAAAAATACTAAACTAAACTAACATGGGCAATAATAACAGTTTATTTGTATATGATAGTGCCAAAAACTCCGGAACTCCATACCTGAACAAGAATAAGTAAAGAGAAGGTCTGGAAGAGGCCAAATTAATTCATATGAAAATGTCGAATGAACGGTCCCCAAGTTTCTTCAAATTTAATTGATGAGTCAAAAATAGTGCTTCTAATTTTTTCCAAGCTCAGAAAAGAAACAGTTTGAGAGAACCACTGGAACGTGGTAGGAGGATTTACTTCTTTCCAATTTTGTAATATAGACCTTCTGGCCATTAGTGTTACAAAAGCAATCATTCGTCTAATTGAAGGGAAAAACTGATTATCATCCTCATTTGGTCTACCAAAAAATGCAGTAATAAAATGAGGTTGTAAATCAATAATCCAAATTGAGGAAATGGTAGCAAATATGTCCTTCCAATAGTTATGTAAAGTGGGACATGACCAAAACATATGGGTCAATGAAGCCACATCTGAATGACATCTGTCACATTGAGGGTTAATGTGAGAACAGAATCGAGCAAGCTTATCTTTAGACATATGAGCTCTATGTACAATTTTAAATTGTATTAAAGCACATATATTTAGCACATATAGAAGAAGAGTTAACCATTTGTAATTTTTTTCCCATTTTTCTATTGATATATTATATTGAAGTTCTTTTTCCCATTCTTGTTTAATTCTACCTGATATTTCTGGTTGTATCTTCATAATCATATTATAAATAAAAGCCATTAATCCCTTCTGATAGGGATTTAAGGTAAAAATCATACCTAAATAGTCCATTGAAGTTGAATTGGGGAAGGATGGTAGAATTTTATGTAAAAATTTTCCAATTTGTAAATATCTAAAAATGTTAGATTTAGGTAACTCAAATGTGTTGGAAAGTTGGTCGAAAGACATCAAACTACCTTCAAAGAAGAGATCACGAAAGCATTTTATACCTTCCCTTTTCCATATACTAAAGGCTTGATCTGTCAAAGAAGGTTTGAAAAAACAATTAAGTAAAATAGGGCTATCAAGAACAAAGTTTTTCAGAGTAAAAAATTTACGAAATTGAAACCAAATTCGTAATGTATGTTTGACAACAGGGTTGGATATCTGTTTATTGAATTTAACTAATCAGCAGAAAGAGAAGAACCCAGAATGGAGAATAGAGAATATCCCTGTGCCTCATTGCATTCTAAATTTACCCACTGTGGGCATAATGGTCAATCCAAATCTGATTTCCAATAAATTAAGTTACGAATATTATTCGCCCAATAGTAAAATCTAAAGTTAGGTAAAGCTAAACCACCACCTTTTTTAGATTTTTGTAATTGCCTTTTACTTAACCTAGGATTTTTATTTTGCCACACAAATGAAGAAATTTTTGAATAAATGTTATCAAAAAAAAGATTTAGGAATAAAAATTGGTAAAGCTTGAAATAAATAAAAAAATTTCGGTAGAATCATCATTTTAATAGCAATAATCCGATCAACTAATGATAAGGATAAGGGAGACCATCTTGTAGTAAGTTGTTGAATTTGATAAAGCATAGGTAGAAAGTTCAATGTAAATAAATCTTTATATTTCTTAGTAATTTTTATACCTAAATAGATAAAGTTATCATCAACAACTTTAAATGGTGTCCTTTCATTCAATAAATTTTGCGCGTTTAACGGGAATAAATCACTCTTATCCAAGTTTAGTTTGTTGTCAGAAAAACTACCAAATTGAGCCAACAAGGATAAAATAGCGGGAATAGACCTGTCAGGATCAGAAATATATAACAACAAGTCATCAGCATAAAGTGATAACTTGTATAATTTCTCATTACGGGTAATGCCAAAAATATTAGGAGATTATATTAATCAATTTTCTAATATTAAAAAAAGAAGACCGATTCCTAATAAAACCAGTTTGGTCTTCTGAAATAGTCTGTGATAATACCTTTTCTAACCTAATAGCTAAAATTTTTGTAAGAATCTTAGAATCTACATTTAATAGTGATATAGGGCGATAAGATGCACATAGTGGGATCCTTATCTTTTTTTTTTAAGAATTAGAGAGATAGTAGCTTCATAAAAAGACTGAAGTAATCTCTTCTTAACAAATGCATCATTAAAAATTTCACATAGCCAAAGAAGAAAAAGTTTTAAAAAATTCTATAATATAACCATCAGGACCAGGAGCATTCCCTGAGTTCATTGATGAGATGGCCTCTCCTATTTCGGTCAGAGAGATAGGAGCATCAAACAAGCTACGATCTTCATCTGTCAGTTTGGGATTATTCAAATTGTTAAAAAAGTTATCCATCATGGACAGATCGCCGTCTAATTCTCATTGATATAAAGATTTATAAAAATCTTGAAAAGTGTTATTGATTTCTGTATGATCAGTAGTTAGATTGCCGTCTTGTTTACGAATTTTAATAATTTGTCGCTTAGTCGAAATAGCTTTTAATTGGTTAGCTAATAATTTACCAGTTCGATCACTATGGATATAAAATTGGGCCCTGGTCCTAATTAATTGATTCTCAATTGAAGAAGATAATAATAAGCTATGCTCCATTTGAAGCTCAACTCTTTTCTTATAAAGTTCTTTGGTAGGAGTCACGGAATAAATCTTATCAATTTCTTTAATTTTATCCACTAATAAAGCAATATCTAAATATCTTTGTTTTCTTTTACCGACAGAATATGAGATAATTTGTCCACGGATAAAAGCCTTAAAAGAATCCCAAAGTATTCCTCTGTCAATCTCTTCTGTACAGTTTGTTGAAAAAAACAAGTCAATTTGCTGTTTTATGTAGGTGATAAATTCTGGGTCTTGAAGTAAAGTAGCGTTAAGTCTCCAAGATCTATTATTATTAGAAAAGTCCGAAATCTTGATAGATAACTTCAAAGGTGCATGATCCGAAACAGCAATAGAATCATATTTACAATCAATAACATCTGTTAATAAACGATGATCAATAAGAAAATAATCAATTCTAGAATAACTGTGATATACATGTGAAAAAAACGAAAATTCTTTATCTTTAGGGTTCAAAAACCGCCATATTTCAGTAATTCCCGAATCAACCATAAAAGAATTAATAAGTGAGGCTGATCTATTCGGAAGAATTCGAATAGGTTTAGATCCATCCATTGAAGGATTCAAAGAACAATTGAAATCTCCACCCATTATCAACATATATTCATTTAGATTAGGAAGGGAAGTAAATAAACGTTTACAAAATTCAGGGCAGTCAAAGTTTGGAGCATAAATATTAACTAGAACCACTTTTCGATTAAAAAGTGAACCAGTTATCAACAAAAATCTGCCCTGTGGATCAGAAATAATTTCATGATGTGTAAACGAAATTGAAGGGTCTATAAAAATAGACACACCCTTAATTTTGGCGGTAGAATTCGAGAGGAATTGTTGATTTTTCCAGAACCTAAAGAAACGTTGATTATCCTCCCTCCTAATATGGGTCTCCTGTGCAAAAATAATATTAGCATTTAGTCTATGGAATACTTTAAATATTTTTTTACGTTTAATCGGATGATTTAAACCATTAGTATTCCAAGAGATAAAGTTAACAGACTTATCCATCATGCCAATATTAATTGTGTATATTATAAAAGGTTAAAAAGACTCATGACCCATAAATCAGGAAGAAGGTAAAATGATTCAGGAGCAACCGGAGAACATGACATCTCAACAATATTAATAATTTAAAGTCGGCCCATAAGCTAAAAGCAAAAAAATAAAAAGCAAAATCGTGCAAGAAGATCCCTACCCCCTCCCCCAACCCCACGGAAAAAAGCCAAGCGGCAGGCACACAAACTAACACTAATATTAGCCCCATTTTCAAGATGACGACTTCATGAAAAGAAAGAAAAGAGAAACTATATAAACGAGATATAAATACAGGGTTGTAAACAAAAAGAATATATATCAATCAAAATGAAAAAATAATATAAAAAAGCAAAAAATCATTAATAAAAAAGATAACCATTGAAGTTTAAAAGAGTGTAATATGCCTTTAAAAAAATTCCATATTCAAATATAAGGAAATGACGTTTCAAAAACAAAGATTTATGGGAAGAAAAAACGACATTTTGAAAGGACCATATTACAAAATATAGATGTAAACTCATCAATCCTTTTTTTTTTAAAAAAAAGGTTATCAAAATAGAATTTATAAAGAGTTCAATAACCACTACAATATATATATAAAAAAAGGTTCAAAAATTCAAAACATTCGTCCCATTCTCAAATACAGGCAAATAAACGATTACGGAAAGCAAAGTCTTATGGGAAGAAGAAACGACATCTTAAAAATAAGTCATTATTACAAAGTCTTAACAAGTATATCTAATACAGAGGGAAAAAAATTAATTAAGAAAAAAGACATTATAGTAAAGTTAAAAAAGCATCTGTAAATCATGATAATAATTAAAAAAACAAGGTCAACAGACCAAAATAAAAAGCTATACCGCAGCTTCATAAGTTAAAGCCTAAAACGGAATGGCGTCTTCTCTCCAAAAGTTCTTCCACATAACACATAGTTCAAGTTGGACTAGAAGAGCGATATTCTTCAACGAATTTCTTCGCTTCTTCCGGAGTATTAAAGAAACGCTGACTGTTGTCGCTCAACGTAATTCTGAGATTCGCTGGATATCTTAAAGCTTGTTTAAGTCCAATCGAATGAACCTCCGCCATCACCGGTTTAAAAGCAATTCTCGCCCTCATTACCTCGAATGAACAGTCCTCCACAATACGAAACTTGTTGTTTTTGTGACAAATCATACCTTTCTGGCGAGCTAATCGAATTAAAAGCTCTTTCTCCCGAGGATAATGGAGACGGACAATTACAACTCGTGGCTTGTCTTTCGCAGCCGAAAATCTCGGAACTCTGTGGGCACGATCAATAGTAGGTTTAACCCGCAAAGCGTCCTCGCCAAAAATTTCCCACAATAAATTAGAGAAATATTCAATTAAGTCACCAGACTCGAGATTTTCGGGAAATCCAATAATACGCAAATTCTGTCTGCGAGACCGGTTTTCAAGATCGGTGATTTTAAACTTATTCTGCTCCACTATTTTAGCGGTCGATCGTACCTTCTCCTCCAAAGTTTCGATTGTACGTATTTTTTCACAGATTATCTTGTCAAGAGCCGCAAACTTTTCTTCATGGCGTTCAATAACTGCTGCCTGCGATTGAAGCTTGATATCAAATGATTTAACGACTTCTTCAAGCTCCGATATTTTCGCAGTAAGTTTGTTTTCCAGACTTGCAAGTTTAGTATCCAGAAGATTGGAGATTGCATCGAGAGTTATAGGGTCTTTAGACGATTTCTTAGGTACAGACATTTTAAGTTTGAAAAAATTAATTCCAGTGTTATTTTTAAAAAAGAAAAATAAATCATAGATATCAACCCATATGATTTAGTACGAAAAGATTTGATTAAAGGGTGATTATAGCTTAAAAAATGAAGAGCGCCTAAAAGGCAGATGTCTACGTCGCCATCTTGAAACTCCACCCCCTGGGCAAGCATCTCGGAGATGCCTCTGTAATTCCCTTTATTCCATTGCGCGACTGATACACGTGGCTTAGGCTTCTGCCTCTCAATTTGCAGCATGAATTCAATTATATTATGATCGCTGCCTCCTGTGGGTTCCTTTACATTAAGGACCCGAATATGATCAGGGTTATTACACAACAGCCAATCTGAGATGGCCTTTCCGGGAGTCGGCCCCAACACCAGCTACTCTAAAAAGCTACCTCATAGGCATTCAACAAATTCCCACTCCGTGATCCGACACCAACATGATTTTCTGAATGCCCTTGCATATTGAAGACCCCCTATACAATTATGACATTACCCTTATTACATTCCTTTTCCTGCTCAATACTTAAGATCACACCCATAACTTAATAAAGTTTTTAATCTGAAAACTATCTACACCCCGAAGACTGTAATGAAGTATGCATTTGTTTTCTTTCAGCCTTATATGCTTCACATTGAAATAGTCTGTGTTAAACTGTTTCATAATGGCAAAACTTAGACGATACAGACTAATGTTGTCCAACTAGATCCAAGGCATAATTAAGCACAGTCTGGTCAATTCTAAGTCATGTCAATGTAATTCCTCCCCATTTTGTTTGAACCCTTTCTTCTAAACCCAGCAGGTTTATGTACTCTGTAAAGGTCTTTGCTCTTATGTCCAACATTCTACGTCTTGCCAAATCCTTAACTCTTACAACCCCTTAGCTTCTGATTTGCTAAGTGGAAGATCTATATCCGTGGTTGAACATTTAACAGCTTTTGTTGCTAAACAGTCATTCCCATCATTTCCCTCAACAGTGTGATGTGCAGGGCACATAAGGTGCAGACATATAAATCACACTTTGTAGATGAAATACTCTTTCATGAGTTTCCAACCGTAAATCTGACACCTGCTGCTAAAATGACTTGTTTAAGACTCATCAAAACGGAAAAGGATTCTGAACAAATTGCAAGTTTACAAGGACCAATTTCCTCCACCCACTGTAACGCTAAAATGTTGGCAAAGAATTCTGCTTCATATACAGGTAAATGGCCGGAAAGTCATTTCTTCATCATTACCTGTAATTAAGACACAAAACCCGCCACACCAACATTCCCAGTTAAATTATCTTCTGATTCATCTGTAAAATGGTTACAGAATGATAATAAATGTCATTAATATACTGATGAACCGACAGACTCTCAGACAGAACCGAATCAAATCGTGTAATCTAAAATCAAATGAAGTCATTCGAAAAAAATAAGCTGGGGTTACAGAGAAAGCTACAGTGGGACATACTGTATCATCAAATACACCCATATTCCCCGCGAGATAAGAACCCAGCCACCCAAAACTAAAAGCATTCTTCTTCTGATGTTCCTAGCCGTCCTCTAACACACCTTTCACAGGATAATATTTCCTTACCTTCAAATTAATCCAGTATGTCAACATCAACTGCACCCTCTGTGATTGTCAGGGCAATTGTCCCATTTGAACCAGTGAAGACCAAACAGGGGACGAACTTACTGCACCACAACACAATCTTAAAGCCTGTGCTGGTATCACACCCAAATATCCTAGAGTTGAAGATGAAGCCTCAAAACCATAATTGAGAACAGATCTAATGAAACAAATACACTGGTCAACAAAGATTCTCGTGTTGTACCCGAAGAATACCCACAAAGATGTCTGAGGAGATTTAAAGCTCCTTGACAATTATCGATTATTTTGCTGATAGGTGCTTCCATGTCAGCTTATTATCAACCCATGTGCCTGGAAATCTTACCATTGACCCTTTCCGAAGAGACTAATCATATAACTTCAAATCAGGTGCAGTTCTATTCATCTTGTTTGTAAATGCACAATGTGATTTTGAGACGGAAAGCTTAAAATCTTCATCTTTTTTCCCACTGTTTATCGCATTAATTGTAAATTGCATCCTACTTACAGTAGAATTGAAATTACTACCTCTAATCCATAAAGCTACATCATCTGCATATAGTGATTTACCCACCATGGTAATCTCAGAGAAAATATCATTAGTCCTAATATTAAATAATGAAGGGCTACAAATAATGCCTTGTGGGGTATCATTCTCTATCTCGTAAAAACAAAAACATAACATGCCGACCCGTACTTGCACAGTCCATCCACACAAAAAAAACTCAGAAAAATTATACAATCTCCCCTCACTCCTAATTGTCATAATTTAATCAAAAGTCATTCCTTCCATAACACATTACATGCCTTTTCATATCAAAATTCGACTATTACTATATCTTTATTTTACTGTGTTTTCCTAATATCATCTTCCGAACCTTAAACTGAATCTAATGTCATTTTCCCCTTCCGAAATCGACTCCAATAAAACACTATGTCACTACTCTTTCCGAAATATAACTCAAGCGCCTGATTACCATACATTCCATCAGATAACATAAATGAGACTTTCACGATATAGGCCCGTAACTAGAAGGATCAGACGGGGATCTCCCAGGGTTTGGAATAGACACGACTGCTGCCATTTTCCATGAGGAAAGTAGATGGCCTGACCTCCAAGCACGATTCAAAAAGTTAATATTTTCACATAATGGAATTAATACCATTACAATTACATATCTCACCCCTTTCCGGGGACACCTGACCTGCATTATTAATAAACTTCTTGAATTCCTATAAAGCAATCTCTACATCAGTGATATTATCATTGTCTCAGCCGACTTACAACACATCAGATTATTCACTTGGAAACATATCCATACATTGTTCAACTTCTTCACTTATATTATCCTGATTATAAGTCTCGGCTGTTCATCCAGCCAGGAACAGAGCACTCCCTGTTTCAATAACAATCATCTTGCCCTCATTAATCAAAACTGGAATATTATGACCCCTACAAATCCCCGCATTTTCTGAATCATACCCCAAACATCACCGTAATATTCCTTCAAATATTATCTCTATATGATTCCAGTAAACTACTGTCTTTCTCACCACGGCCTGTGCCCTTTTATTCTTAATAATGTCAACCAGGTTCTGAAACACCATCACATAAAAACTGACATTTCTCCCAAGTTGCTTCCTGACCCCGATATAAATCAAAACTCAAACTCACAAAGGCAGGAAGGCTGACTGACGTTCACATTAACTAATCACCGTACGGGTACCCATTTGACTGACTTGCACTACAGCCAATGATGACAGGGGTTAGTTTTGGGTCTGAGCTACGATAGGCTGGTGGAAAAATGCACCATACTCAGCCCCTCCTGTTCCGCTCCATCGTCATGGCGGAGATGAGTGAGTCGCTGCTGTCGGTCGACGGCCTCGGCGCTCACAAGGACGGCCGTGGTTTTCCTTCGCGCCTCGGTGAGTCTGTTTCGGCGATGTCTGTGGTGTCTGAGGAAAAAATATTTTTGCAGGGAACGAGCGAGAAGGCGAGATTCATGACTACATCTCCCAGAAGGCCCAGCGGAAGACACACGTTGGGGTCAACACGTACAAACAAGCTGGATGAACTCAGCAGGACTCGCGGGGAGCTTCGCGCGAGCGCACGGCGGACCAAAGGCTCTTGGAGACTCGGCGCGGGAAGGAACGGAGATCCGGGCGGATTGTTATCAAGTCAATTCAAGTCAACTTTTATTGTTATTTCGACCATAACTGCTGGTACAGTGCATAGTAAAAATGAGACAACGTTTTTCAGGACCATGGTTTACATGACACAGTACAAAAAACTAGACTGAGCTACGTAATTAAAAAAAAACACAGAGAAAGCTGCACTAGACTACAGACCTATACTGGACTGCGTAAAGTGCATAAAAACAATGCAGGCATTACAATAAATAATAAACAGGACAGTAGGGCAAGGTGTACGTCCAGGCTTCGGGTATTGAGGAGTCTGGTAGCTTGGGGGAAGAAACTGTTACATCGTCTGGTCGTGAGAGCCCGAATGCTTCGGAGCCTTTTCCCAAACGGCAGGAAGGAGAAGAGTTTGTATGAGGGGTGCGTGGGGTCCTTCATAATGCTGTATCCTTTGCGGATGCAGCGTGTCGTGTAAATGTCCGTGATGGCGGGAAGAGAGAACCCGATGATATTCTGAGCTGACCTCATTACCCGCTGCAGGGTCTTGCGATCCGAGATGGTGCTATTTCCGAACCAGGCAGTGATGCAGCTGCCCAGGACGCTCTCAATACAACCCCTGTAGAATGTGATGAGGATGGGGGTGGGAGATGGACTTCCCTCAGCCTTCGTGAAAAGTAGAGACGCTGCTGGGCTTTCCTTGCTGCAGAGCTGGTGTTGAGGGTCCAGATTAGGTTCTCCGCCAGGTGAACACCAAAATATTTGGTGCTCTTTACGATCTCTACCGAGCAGCCGTCGAGGTTCAGCGGAGAGTGGTCGCTCCGTGGCCTCCGGTTGTTGACTTAACAACCATCTCTTTTGTTTTGTTCACATTAAGAGACAGGTTGTTGGCGTCCGAACCGCGAATGGTCTAATTACTGTGAGCACCGGCCATACCTTGCCTCCGCAACCGGGGACAGTCCAAGTCCTTTCCCTCTCTCTGTACGCGGGCTTCGGGCAACTTTCTGCTGAGGAGCGAAGGCGCTGGAGCCGCGGTGGATAGATGGGTCTCTTGTTTGTGCGGTATTCTGGGTAAAAAGGCAGCCACAGAAGACAGGAAAGCGTTGTCCCCGTCAGTCCGTAGGCCGTATTTGGAAGCGCAGGCGGAGGAAGGGGGGGTAGATGGATTACCCAGGCACCACCGAACGCCTTCCAGTCAATGAAAATATCAATGTGCACAGCATGAAAATAACAAAACAAAATCCTGACATCAACTTTATTCCATGAGAATATCACCGTTGTTCCATCTTTTTCTGCACCTTTCTAGCTGTGAGAACATGTTTAGTACCATCCGCTTTGGGTACATAATGATACCAATTACCTTTGGCCTGTGTAACAAGTGACCTGTAGAGTTTTCATCACGAATATGCCACACTCCAATAAGAACGAGGACTGCCCTCCCCATTATGTTCATTGGCATTGCCTCTGATGGGCTCTCCACCGTCAATCACCTGTGCGGAGGGGCAGAGTAATTTGAAACTCTCCAGGGTTTGCCGTGTAACATCACATGCTCTTTGTAGTGTTGTTGTACATGACCAGAGCTTGAAATAATTTCTCTAATTTATTTTCAACACATTGTATAGACCGACCATTTGTCTGAAAGTTAAATGTTTAAACAGCCTGAAAACAGCACGGCATCAACAAAATAACAGCTGTGCAGCAACAAAGGCTCTCTGTGTCGGAGCATTTCAGTTACTGCGCAGCTCAGAATAATATGGGACAGAGAATAAGACTAATGGAAGGAATCAGACTGGGCCAAGTCACAGATTGAATGTCCCATTCTCACACAGACAGGAAAACTGTCGGGGAATTAGATGGACAGACCAGTTGCCGGCACCTTGAACAGTTAAAAGGTGAGTTCTTACCCCAACTTGGGTTGAGCCTCCTTGCGATGTCAGAGCTCAGAAAGGAGACTAAAATTATCTCATAATATATCGCCTGTGAAAATTAATCAGATACAGGAGCAGAATGAGGTCCTTTGGCCCATCGAGTCTGCTCCACCATTTCATTTTTCATTTTTCCTCTCAACCCCACTCTCCTGCCTTCTCCCCCTATCCCTTCATGCCCTGACTAATCAAGAATCCATCACCCTCTTCCCAAAAATATACCCAATTACTTGGCCTCCAGAGCAACTCATAGCAACAAATCCCACAGATTCACCACGCTCCGGTTAAAGAAATCCCTCCTCATATCCTTTCTGAAAGAACAAAGCTCGATTTTGAGGCTGTGTCCTCTGGTCCTAGACCCCCCCACTCTAGTAAACATACTCTCCACATCCACTCTATCGAGACTTTTCAATGTTCGATCGGTTTCAATGAGGGCCCCTTCATTATTCTGAACTCCAGTGAGTAGAGGCCCCGAGCCTTCAAATGTTCTTCATCTGACAAACCTTATAATTACAGAAATATTTTTGTAAACTTCCTTTGAACGCTCTCCAATATAAGTATCTCTGTTCCAGATAAGGGGCCTGTATCTGCTCTCAACAGTCCAAGTGAGGACAAACTTTATAAATACTCAACAACACATCCTTGCTTTTATATTCTCGTACTCTTCAACATTATTTCCTCTCTATTGAGAAAACAGTCTGCACTCTCATTGCCTCTAACAAAGTGGATGACCATACACCTCTCTGAACGATGACTTTCACTCATTGATGTCAACTGTAAATATTTTTACAGGTTAGAAATGGCAGCAAAATTGTGTGCGGGAATTCTTAACAGAACATGTCAGTTTTGCTGTCTCTGCCCACCTACTTAAGGAAGAATTATGTTATCACAGCTGGAAAAGCGCTTTGTGTCTGTTATGACGTTTGCTTTTGTAACTCACTGAAATCCACTGGAACCGGGGAGCTGAGAACAGCATTTGTTCACTGGAGATTAGTTCTTCAACGCATTGATTGTGTAGGGGATTTACTACATCTGACATTTGACTTATGAATTGACACAGAACTGTGGGAAGGGATTCACTTTTCACTCACTCATCTGACCTGCATGCATACCAGCGAGTTCACACTGATAAGATGTCGTTCACCTGCGCTGATTGTTGGAACGGATTCACTTGGTCATCCAGCCTACTGACACTCCAGCAAGTTCACACTGGTGAGAAGCCGTTCACCTGTTCAGACTGTGGGAAGGGATTCACTTGGTCATCCAGCCGACTGACACACCAGCAAGTTCACACTGGTGAGAAGCCGTTCACCTGCTCAGACTGTGGGAAGGCATATACTCGGTCATCGCAAGTGATGGTACATCAGCGAATTCACACTGGGGAGAGCCCATTTTCCTGCTCTGAATGTGGGAAGAGATTCATACATTTATCTGACCTACAGGTGCACCAGCGAGTCCACACTGGGGAGAGGCCGTTCACCTGCTCAGTCTGTGGGAAAGGGTTTATTCGGTCATATCAACTGAAGGTGCATCAGCGAGTCCACTCTGGGGAGGGACCGTTCACCTGCTCTGAATGTGGGAGGAGATTTATTCATTTATCTGACCTGCAGGTGCACCAGCGAGTCCACACTGGAGAGAGGCCGTTCACCTGCTCAGACTGTGGGAAGCCCTTTACTCGGTCAGTTGAACTGAAGACACATCAGCGAATTCACACCGGGGAGAGGCTGTTCTTCTGCTCAGACTGTGGGAAAGAGTTCATTCGGTCATATCAACTGAAGGTGCATCAACGAGTTCACACTGGAGAGAGGCTGTTTACCTGCTCAGACTGTGGAAGGGGATTTACTCAGTCATCTCAGCTGATGATACATCAGCGTATTCACACTGGGGAGAGGCCGTACGCCTGTTCTGAATGTGGAAAGAGATTCAATCAGTCATTCGACTTACGGACAGACCGACGAGTCCACACTGGAGAGAGGCCATTCTCCTGCTCCCAATGTGGGAAGAGTCATCCCACCTTGTGACGCACTACCGAATTCACACTGGGGAAACTGTTTAAGCAGGCGACAGGCTACAGGCTGGATATTTCACCATCGCAGTTACTGAATCAAGATCAAAAGTGACTGTTGGTGCCGAAACCGGCAATTACTTCTGCTGTTTATCAAACCCAGTTCTGCACTCCGGTCACTGAACGTGGGATGTATTCCTCGGCTAATGTTCACGTTTAATGGGATTGGAGTTTAATGGTTTGGATCTGTGACACAGAAATCTGTTCTCATTTAAATTCCTACCACATTGACAGAATCTCCTTTCTCTCCACTGACTATCATCTCCTATAACTGCCACAAGGCCTAAATCTACACTTCCCTGTTAAGCTTCAGAGCCAACAGTGCAACCAGCCTTTCTGTTGCTGCCGTGCCCCAATGGTTCACCCACCACCCACCCAGTAATATCCAACAAGGTGTTTTGCTGAGGAGAATGCCCACAGGACAGCCCTGCACTGTCTTCCTAATGACCCTTACCTCTGCTGGTGGTCACGCTTCTCCTGTCCGAAGCTTGTACTCTGGGTGTGGCCATCTCTTCAGATGTTTCATTGATAGTATCTTCAGGCTCCCGAATGATCCTGAGTACATCCAACTCCCTGAACCAGTCGTCAGACGCTGTGATTGGGTGCACATCATACAAACAATCATGAGGGAAACTGTTAGATATCCAGAATTCCCACATCTGACAGGAGGAGCACCCCATCTGCTCTGCACTAAAATACACCACCGTGGGTCGGGAAGGAATTAACATATGCAAAAAAAAAAATCAAACCTGAATTGGTCAGTGACAGTGTAAGCAGAGTGATCAATTCTCTGTGTTTTTGCCATGAGGTCAAAGGAATAGAGGCTGCTATTTTGTGAAGTTGCTCGGTAACCCCCATTTTGTGAACTGATTGCTATGGGATAACCTAATCAGATCAACTGAAAAAGAAGTTGTTGGTATTCCCATTCTAAGCCTGAAATCACTCTCACATATACTGTCAGGTGTGCAGAAGTAATCACGTTATCTCTGAACCTGAAGTAACTCTGAGATAAGGTGTGTATTATGTACAGTGGCAGGTTTACAGTAGGAATCTTGATATTTTTGCTGAGAGTCTGAGCGACACAGTTTGTCTGTTTGAAACCATAATGGAGGAGAACAAAAGAAATCACCTCCCACATGAAGTTGTGTCGCACTTGGACTACACCCAAAGGAAATCTGTTAGTCATCAGCCTGATCGACTTCAGACAATAGGAATGAGATGTGTCCTCTGAACTGATAAGAGTTGTTTCAAATGATTCAAATAAGACTTGTGTCAAAGCAAGTTAAGAGTTCCAAATTCAAAGGTGTGATAACTCCTGAGACTAACTATCACAAGGAAGAACCCCCATGGAAGGGACTGGAGAAGAAATGATCGATCATTTGGATGCAGTGGGATCCCTTGTTTCAGTGTTGTGAAATTCAGAAGTGGTCAGATTGTGTATTACTACAGAGGGAACAGTGGAATTCATGTTTTAAGTTGTTCGCCTGGGGTGAACATAGTTACTTCGTTGTTTGTGCAGGAACAATAAAGTGCGAGTTTTGATTAATTACGAGTTGCCTGGTGAGTTTCCAAACTGATCTCAGTTGATGAACGGTGAACATATTTTCGCGCCCTGGGGTGCACTCGAAAAGAAAGAAAAGTGGTCTGGGACTCTGGTGTCGAGTTGAACCACACAGTAGGTTAGGATATTAAACTGTGAAAGGGAAAGGACAGGAGGAACCCAGGAATGCAGAGGATTTCAGAGATTTCTTTCTTGGTTAATTATGAAGGAAATGGTCAGATTATGAGGAGTGGTTAGGAAAGTTTCAGAGCCAAGGGTCCGGAACTGTGGAGGAAGAATTGTGGAAAATAGTTAGCGAAAAATAAATTAAAGAAATTACAAGGGATTAGAAATGTTATAATGTGATGTTTGTTGGATGATCTATTTGAAGTGAAGAGAGAAAAAACTGAAACTGACAGAGGAATTGTGTAAGTGTAGGGAAGAGTTAGAAATTCTGACGGAGCAGCATCAGGTGAATTTGATCCACATGAGTCAGTTTCAGGCTCAGTGTGAACCGTTAACAAGAGAAAATGAGAAAACTGAAGAGGAGTATAAACAGGCGGATACAGAATTAGAGAAAGGAAAAGTCAGGGTCGGGATTTACGGCTGTTGTGAATGTCATGAAGAAATCGGCAGCTGAGAAGAAAGGCTGCGCTGATCGCAAGTGTTTAAAACAGATGGAAAATCTGCAATCTGCAATCTCTCAGCTCGGAGAGGAGTGATATGTGCGAGGACGGACGATGATGGTGATGCAGATTGGGGTGATTTAGCGTATGCAGAGACGCTTGTATCACACACCGGGTTGCTCACTTTATTCTCCTGATGAGGTAATCGTAGCCTTTGCCCAGGGGCAGATATGGTCAGGTAGTGCCCAACCTTCTCAGAGTGTTTCAACCCTTAACCACTACACTGTCCAGCTGGTGGATCAGAAGTAAGGGCCAAGTCACTGCCCAACTATTCCTGACCTCCAGCTCAACCCCTCTCTCCAGCTCCATACCCAGTCAGGGGCTCCTTCTGCTCCCTCCCCCATCCTGCCAGCTGCTTGCTTCTTGCTCTTTTCATCAAGGCCCAGCACAGTCAGCCACCTCCATGCTGGCCGTGCTGGGACCCCACTACAGTCGATCTCCATGAGGAACAGCCACGCCTACCATCCTTTCTCCCTGCTCTCCGGGACTAAAAGTGTCAAAGCCAGGATTATTGGGGAAGTGACCCGCCTCCCAGCAGATTTTTCCGTGAGTGGGTGGAACCTTCAACACCCAGTGCCCCAATGGCGCCTGTTGTAATGGAGGGACTGCAGGACACACCAGAGCCGGGGGTGTGGGGCGTGTGTGACACGGTATTCTGTCCCTTTGACGTGGCCCAATTGATAGATGTGAATGAGAGATAATTCTCGGAACCTTTCCCAGTCCATTCAGCAGACAGGATAACTCACGGTTTATATGACGGAGGAGGGGACGTTAACCCTTCTCTGTCTAACTTCAGCTTTCCCTTCAGCCCTGCCGGAGGAACAGGCACCCGCCCAGGCGACACGGGGTGATTTACAGAAGGCACCATTAGAAGCTGCTGGACTAATAGAGGTGACAGTGGAGGTTTTGCATAACTGCAGACAGTGGAAAGGAAGGAACCTTCTATATCTGTGACGAGGTTGTGGCCAGTTTTCACGAGTGTTTTTGGTCCTACTTTGGATACGCAGAATTTGACTCCGTGACAGAGTAGGAACTGGCCGAGGAACTTGGTATCGTACAGTACCGAGGAGAGCAGAAGGGTGTGTGAAATGATTGATCCATTCAAATTCCACACATGCTGAAGCATGGGCTCTCAGAAGGATGATGTAAACGAGGGAAAAGGGATTCAGGGAGGAAGGTACAGAGGAGGGTTAGGGGAAACAAGGTTCTAAAACGACCCTATAACAGAACAAGGTGTGCAGTGGCAGAATGAAGGGAGACGGGATGCTGATCAGGATGAGCTGCCGCCGAGCTCCACAGCTCCGCCTAATGGCTGGGTAGTCAAACACGTGGTTGAAACACTTAACGTTCCCTCTGTTATGAGTACTGGATCCCCAACGAAATGATGCAATTCTAGACACAAAGTTTATTTTGCCGTTGATTGCCCATAGCCCAGGTGGGTTAGGGTTTGTCAGGATGTAACAATGTCCCGTTGCCCCTGGAAGGACAACTGTGTTACCTACAATGCATTGCCCATGATGCTGTTGAAAAGCCACGACTTGTATCCAGAGTTACCTATGGGGAGTCCAAGTTGTACATGTGTTCACCACATGGTTGGATGGTGCAGCTGGACAGCTTGTAGAAACTAAAGTAGGAATCCACCCCATAATCTTTATTTGGAATGCCGGAGACTCTTGAACCACCCTAAACATGGCCACGTTCAATGCAACACTTTGGGAAAGAGAAAATACGGGACTGAACCGAGGGGATAAATTGAACTCGAGGTCTATGGATACGTGTATAGTCAGGGAGGGTCAGGGAGAGACAATGAGTCGATCCACACAGAGACACAGAAACACGCTACACACTTTCTTATCCGCCTCTCCAGCACTCCGCCGTGTTCTTTAACGCATACGTGGTGATATGATTGAAACATACTCATCCCCCTACTAAGCTTTGTGCCCATGTATTAGGGTTAAGTGTGGGTCTTGGACGAGCACCGAAATGTTCTGACTGTGACTTAGTCACTGAAGATGCGGAGGGTTCTGTGGATATGAAACTGTTTATTCACCATGACCAGCAGATCTTTTCTTGGCGACCCCCTCGCTAGAGTCCCCGAAACACAAACTAATTAGAGTGTTTATACTCTCGAGGAGAATGGTAACAGTAGGTGATTCAATAAAATTTTACAAGCTACAATGACATAATTTACTTCAGTATTCTGTGTCTCTCAATTGGCTCCATTGAAGTACATATTAACAGTGGGATCACATTGAATTGATAAGAAACCACTGAAGGTTCAGTCACCTTTGTTCGGACAAAGTAATTTACACAAACAGTCCAAACATTGCACTCGTTCATTATTTAATCGCAATCTGTCACCACGGGGATTGCACCTGCCTGACATAATTGTTTTGTAAATAATTTTAAAACAGTTATTTAAATCTGTTGAAATGTGTCCCTGTGGAGCCGCTAAATGGTATTAAAACCGCAGGCATGTGCTGCCTTCAGATTTCATTCCGAGAGATCGCCTGTAGCACAGTGGGGACAGGTTACTGGACAGAGAAAATGCCTGCAATGTTGGATAGGTACAGTAGTGTATTGTACGTGTTCATCGCCGTCATTGGAGTTCCTGGTGAGTGAGCAAAGCAATTCATGTTTGGTATTTCTGTGTGTTAACCATGTGAATCTGTTCATGGTCATTTGACAAGCTTCTAACTAGATGATCATTGTACAAATATCCGTCAGAGATATTGATCCGGTCAGTTCAACACTCTGATTTATCATATTTAGTGACAGGCGGAGCTAAACTTCTGTCTCTCATCTAACTCACGGGATCGACTCGAACGTTGTTCTTGCCTTCAATGTCACCTTGTCCGGAGTTGTCCCATTGTGGGGACAGGCAGATCTCCCGCAAGGTGTGACTGGGAGTCGTTTACATTGTAAAGGTCACTGTTTCTGAGTTATTTACCAGAGAGAAACCCTGGTGCTGTGTTTCAGGTTTCCCTGTGGAGTCTGTCACAGTCGGATCTCACTGCCTCTCGGTCAATAACTGCGTCTGTAAACGCAAAGTACACATTGGAAACGAGCAGTCAACGTTTCGGGCCGAGACGCGTTTCTACGGATGCTGTCCGACCTGCTGAGCTCCTCCAGCTTGTTGTACGCGTTAATAATTGGGTCTAATCATCTGAACCACTGTCCGCGGATCTGCTGACGAGAGTTATCGAATTGAACTGCGCTGTGGAATTAATTCATCAACGGAGCCGCTCAGCCTCAGGTTACTGAGTTGTTCCTGCTTTCCCTCTGAGACGCGTCGTAAATTGCACCGCTTCGTCCTGTAGAAATGTCTCTGTCCAAAACCGAAGTTTGTTCAATTCCATGGATGCTGCCGGAGCTACTGAGTCCCTCCAGTACTTTTTGTGTGTTGCTTCCCTCCGTATCATTTCAGGGCCCCGTCAGATGTTGAGTTTCCAGGGGCCTGGTCTGTCACGGTTAAATTAGTGAAACCGGCCACGATAGTGAATCGGTATTAGCACTGACCGTTGTTGTTCACCTAGATCGCTTTTATCGCCGACGATTGCCCACACATCGTCTTATCTCCACACTGACGAAGGCACGTCAGAGACAGTGCGAACAGTGTCTCAAGTTAGATCAGCAGCCGTTCACAGTCTCGAGAACTTCTGATCTTTAGCTGAAATCCGATCCCTTGAGGAATTGTTTCAATAATGCCCTTTCTCTGTTATATCTCTCTCCCTCACTCTCTCTCCCCCGTCCCCCTCCCCCATCCCATCACCCTCCCCTCCCGTCCCCTCTCCCCGTCTCCCTCCCTCCCTCCCTCCACTCTGCCCCTCACCCAACACGCAGTGAATTTAGTGGCGATCGTGATCCTGTCTCGGGGAAAGTGCGGCCTCTCTACCTGCACCACTCGCTACCTGGTGGCCATGGCAGCGGCGGATCTACTGACCATTGTCACCAGCGTCATTTTGTACCGAATCAGAGTGTATTACTTCCGGTGGAGTTTTCTGGGCATCACTCCTGTGTGCAGTGTTATCGATGTACTGAGCTACACGGCCACACACTGTTCTGTCTGGTTCACCGTCACTTTCACCTTTGACCGGTTTGTCGCCATTTGCTGTCAGAAACTGAAAACAAAATATTGCACCGGGAAAACTGCGGCTGTGGTTCTAACAACAACCGCCGTAATGTCCTATCTGAGAAACGTTCCCCGATACTTCACGTGGGAACCCTGGATGATCATCGAAAATGTACCGTGGTTCTGTATTACCAAGGACAATTATTTCACTGACCCCTGGTGGGTGGGCTATGACTGGCTCGATACGGTTTTAACTCCGTTCCTCCCTTTCGCTGGGATCCTGCTGCTCAACGCTCTGACCGTCAGGCACATTTTAGTGGCCAGTCGGGTCCGTAAGGGGCTGAAAGGTCAGAGCAAGGGGGACAACTGCAGTGACACTGAGATAGAGAGCAGGAGAAGGTCTGTGGTTTTACTCTTCACCCTCTCCGGCAGCTTCATTCTCCTGTGGATGACACTGGTTGTAAATTTCATACATTATCAGGTCTCAGGAAAAGGATTCGAATTCAGTGATTCTGAACGGATCTTTCACTACGTCGGGTATTTGCTGACTGATTTCAGCTGCTGCACAAACACATTTATTTACACGGTGACTCAGTCAAAATTCAGGGAGCAGATAATTAGGTCGGTGAAATATCCGGTCACCTCGGTGTTGCAGATTATTCATAAAGCCGCGTCCTGATCACAGCCGGAGGCGGCCGCAATATCTCCAGTCCCGACGCCAGCTCCTCACATTCTCCGCTTGATCTCTCAGTTGTTATTCCGGGTTCGAGTTTCCCATCGACCGGGAGGTCTGGGACATTAGGATAGTGTGTTTCTGGGGAGAGGCGAAACAGCGTCCTGGATTCGCCAGATGTCAGTCAACGAACTACTCTGGAATGATAGCCACCCATTGGTCTGTTTGTATGTCCATTTATCCCTATTACCGCCCACCAACCACACAGACCGACTTTCCCACAAGGCAGCGGGAGTTCTAGTCTGATTCTAGTTGGCTAATCCAATATCAAACACACCAGTTTCCGCCTTCCTATTGAATGATTGGCTAACGTGAATATAAATAGGGCGGGTTTTGGATACGTGGTGGTTGTCACTCCAAATTAATACACATTCCCGCCACGAATGGGACTGGAATATGGTGTAGATAATTGGGAAATAATACCCTCGCTGCTTCTTTGTTCTAATGAAAACTAAATTATCCCCGAAATCCTACCGATTGTGTCAATTGAAACCCAATAGAGAGAATCAAATTAAACTCATTCCCACAACTGAAATGAAAGATATCCGCCCCTAACGATTTCATTTCATTTCTATCTACCTGATCACCTTCATCCTGAAATTATATGTGTTCAAATGCTTCATAATGATAACATCTAGCATGTAGTTTTCTAACACGACATAAGGAATAATTCATTGTACTCTGGCTAATTCAGGTCGTATCCATATAATTCCTTCCCTTCTTGTTTTTACCCTCTTCTCCCATGAACCCAACACTGTTAAGTATTTTTTAAAGCTGTCTCCCCTTGTGCGCAGTGTCCCACTAGATTTACCAGAAGCCGCTAATTCTTAACCTGCAAACCCTGAAATTGGTTCTGATTTGCAAAGTGGGAGGTCTTTATCCGCATTTAAACATTTAACAGCTTTTGAAACTAAACAGTCAACCCGCTCATTCCACTCAGTCCCTCCATGTGCAGGGTCCCGTGCGCGTGTAAACTAATACTTTGCTTATGAAATAATGTTTGATGAGTTTCCAACAGTAACTCTGACCGACTGCTGGTGTCCAGCTAGTTCCAGACTGACCAACCCGTTTTGAAATTAATCAGAACCGAAAAAGCATCTGAACAAATTACAAATTTACATGGACAAATTTCCTCCACTCAGTGTACGCCTAACATGATGGCAACATATTCTGCGGTTTATACTGATAAATGGTTGGTAAGTTGTTTTTTTTTTATTTCGGACACAAATAACAGCCACACGATCATTCCCAGTCAAATTGCCTTTTGATTCCTCTGCAACAATGGCAAACTCATCAAAATAATTTTCTTTAATATATTGATGAACTAACAGATCCTCAGGCAGAACAGAGTCCTTGGACTTTATTGAAATGTGAGACCTAAAATGAACTAGTCACAGGCAGAACAAAGTGGGGATTCGGAGAACGTGCCAGTGCGGCATCTTGCATAATCCATCAATCCCATCTTCCCAACATGTGATTTTGGTTCTTTGTTGAAACAGCTGGAGAAACGCACAGGACATACAGATGACATTGAACAACAGACCCAGATCCGGTCCCACCAGTCAGAGAGCTAACTATCTACTAGCAACCTCTGGCTTCTCCCGCAAAGCTAATGTCTAACCCTATCGGGAAAGCTAAGTGACAAGCTTGTTGAACAAACGCCCTTGCGGGACCATGTCAGACGTCACGCTAAATGCCATGTAGAGAATATGAACTGCAACGCCTTCTTTAAGTATCCACGCAAAGCACAGAGTGGTACCATACATAAACCCACGCCGATCCCCATCAGTCCATATCGATCCAAACACTAATACATAAGGTCCTTTACAATATCTTCCAATTACTTTACCGCCATTGATATCAGGCCTATAACTTCCTGGTTTACTTTTAGAGCCTTCCTTAAGCAGAAAACACAATTCTCCAACTCTGGTCACTAAGGATAATTGTAGAGTGCATTAGGATTTTTGCTTTATTTGACAAGGTGAGGAGAGAGATTGATGAGGGCAGGGCAGTGGATGTTGTCTACACGGATTTTAGTAAGGGGCTTGACAAAGACCCCTACGGGAGTAAATCTAGAAGGTTCGAATGCATGGGATCCACGGCAATTTGGCTGTTTGGATTCAGAACTGGCTTGCTTACTGAAGACAGAGGGTAGTGTTGGACTTATTTAGGCTGGAGGTCTCTAACAAACGGAGTTCCGCAGGGATCTGTGCTGGAACCTCTACTGGTTGTAATGCATACAAATGCCTGGATGAAAATGTACAAGTGTGGAGTTGTGTGTGGCGCCGAGGACTGGCAAGCAATACAGCATCAGTTGCAGATTCGAGCTAAGAAATGGCAGCTGGAGGTGGACCCAGATAAATGTGAGGTGTTGCACCTCAGTCGGGCAAATGCAAGGAGACAGCTAAGCACACGATCATTAACAGAGCTGCTGAGCAGACAGAGCTTGGGATCGAAGATCATCACACTTTGGAAGTGGATACGCACGTCGATAAGGATAAATTGTGTTGCTTCCTCTGGCGGGGGCTGAGGGGAAACCAGAGAGAGGTTTACAAGATCACGAGAGACATAGAGGGTGTGGATAGAGTGTATCCGTATCCCGGGATTGCAATGTCTAATATCACAGGCCATGTATTGAACGTGAGAGGAATAGAGGGTGTGGATAGAGTGTATCCGTATCCCGGGGGTTGAATGTCTAATACCACAGGCCATGTATTGAACGTGAGAGAAGGTATGTTGAAGTATGATATGAGGGATGTTTTTACTCAGAGAGCCATGAATGCATGGTATGATGTTAGAAACAAATATATAAGAGGTTTTTAAGGGAAGTTTGGACAGGAACATAGATGAAAGGAGGATGGGGGTTTATGGATGTGGTGTAGGTCGGAGGGAATAGTGTTTGGGTGCTTTTGATTTGCTCTGTATCTGGTTGAGCACCACTCTGCGGGCCGAATGTCCTGTTCATGTGCTGTAGTGTTCAATCCTCTAATTTAAATATTTCTGCCAATGTTGGCCTCCCACTGGGCCTCAGTGAACAGTTTGTCAGTTCCTGGGTATTCGTACACCCTCATTTGCCTCACCACAGCAAAGTCCCTCCCCCGCCCCCATAATCAGTCGGTGGTTCATGAAGATGATGCTGTTTTGTCGAACTTCTATACACCCTGTGTTCATCCCCGAATTAAATCCGAATACAAAAAACTACCTACGGTCTCCACTGTCTCTCTCGTCTCCAGAAATTGATTACCGAACTCATCTTGCACTTCTCTCCCTTGCAACCTCGTTGCTCTTAACGTATCTGTGGAGTCGCTCAGGATTCACCTTTCCTCGGGCTATTGAGACCGAATGAAATCACAGGAGAGACACTGAACCTTGTGGAGATAGAAGGGTCTGTAATCAGCAAAGAGAATCAGACACCCTTTGGAGTTAGGACCTGCCCGAACCAATATTACACGACATTATTATATGCTGAAGATCAGCAGGACTGTTTTACATTTCCAATGTTTTCATAAGGCTTCCTTTAAATTACATATACTTTTCAAGCACCGCAATCTGCCCTGCAACACTCACGACACCGAGAATGAATTTGAATCGCCGCTGACTCTGGGCTGCATTCATGAATTTGCAGCATCTCAGGACCACGGAGTGTTTCTTTGCTTGCGAGCAGCTAGTCCGTCCAGGAACACCATTGTTCTGGTCTGCACTTTAAACTAATCAACAATTGATACTCAGGTCTGAAGACTAGTTCCTGTTGAAATTAACATTTGCTATGCTGTATACCATCGCACCGGAATTGCCCTAACAGGGATACACCACGCCTTCATCCAGATACCTGGATACTTTAAAGCGGCCTCTTGCATGCCTTCTACTACAAACATCCCTCATTTGTTACAACCCGCCTACAGCTATGACGCACCGCCGTTCTTCATAGCCAGGGCCTCAACACCTCTTCAAAGCCAATATTCCCTTATACTGTTATCTTTTTTTTTCTGACAGACACATGCAAGATTTTCACTCTCAAAACTTCACATAATTGCAGCAAAAACAAGTTTCCCAGTCTTTCACTTTCTTGATCTTTGCTCACAGCGTTAAAATTGAGCTTTCTTCAGTTTAGTATCTGAACATGTGGACCAGAATTGGAAAGGTGAAGCAGTGGGTATAGGCTCGAGATCTCAGCGTACCAGCGTGGCGCAGGTCTCAGAGCAAGGAATGACCGGGGATTTGGATAACTTGAGCAATGGGCCTAATGGAAAACGCCAGCAATTAGAGTTGGAGGTGAGGGACGGGCCAGTATTTACTTTTACACTTCCCTGTGCAGAACGAAGGCTGTGCCCTGCAACTAGCGGGCTCCTACAGCAGCACCTGGCTTTATGTCTGTGGACTCACTTCCCTGAACTTCAGTTCTGAATGCTCTGTGCTCACTGTTATTGTTTGAGCAATTTTTTATTTTTCTGTACAGCGGGTGTTGGACAGTTTATTTTGGAATGGCTTCCACAGCGTTTCTTTGATTTGTGACTGCCCGTGAGGAGCCAAGTTTCACGATTGTAAATAGTATACACAGCTTGATAGAAAAAGTGTTTTGCCCACTGGTGGACTGCTCTGGAGGTAGAGGTCTCAGGGAATCCAGTGATAGCTGACTGAACTGATACACAATTGGATTGATGGTAGAAAACAGATGACAACGGTGGAAGGTTATTCCTCTGACTGTAGACCTCTCACCAGCAGCGTGCCGTGGAGACTGCAATTGAGTAATTCATAAAGTTTGGAATATATCCATCCTGCACCTTACACATTTTCCCCAGAAACGCATTCCATTGTTGCTCTGCTGTCATCACTTCCAACATCTCCTTCCAATTTACATTGGCCAAATTCTCTCTCATACCACTGTAATTTATTTTACTCCAATGAAATACTGCAACATCGGACTACTTTCTCCCCGTCGAATTTCAAGCTGAAGTCAATCATATTGTGATCACTGCCTTCTAATATTTATTTTACCTTAAGATCCTTATTCACTCCCGCTTCATTACATAACACCCAGTTAAGTATTGCTTATTGCTTAAGTATAGGCTCAACACTAATCTTCAGTAAAAAGCCATCTCATAGGCATTCAATACACTCCCTCTCTTGACATCCATTTCCAACCTGATTTTCCCAATCGACCTGCATGTTGAAATCTCCTATGACTATCATTACATTTCCCTTTTGACACACCTTTTCTATTTCCTGTTGTAATCTGCGGTCCACTTCCCAGATAGTGTTGTGAAGCCTGTATATAACTGACATCATGTTTCTTTTACACTTATGGTTTCTGAACTTAACACACAAACATTTGACATCTTCCGATCCTATGTCACATCCTGCTACAGATCTGATGAAATTCTATACCAGCATAACCATGCCGTCCTCTCTGCCTTCCTTCCTATCCTTCCATTACGAGTAACCGTGGACATTCAGCTTCCAACTACAACCATTGTTCAGCACGTTACAGTGATGACCACAACATCAAACCTGACAATCCGCAACAGTGCAGCATGATCATCCTTATTTCTTAAACTCTGCACATTGCAATATAGCACATTGCGTAAATTATTTCCGAACCTTATTGATTTTGCATCCCTAATGCCCTGCTACTCACTCTGCTCGCTGCAATTATGTCTTATCATAATTATGCCTTCGTGACAGTCTGACTGCACACCAACTTTGCTTCTTTAGCATCTATCCTACCATGAGTTTCCCACCCGCCCCCTGCCGGATTATTTTAAACCATCCCCAATGGCACTTACAAACTTGCCCATGAGAATATTGGCTCCCGTCGGGTTCAGGACTAATCCATCTCTTTTGAACAGGAGAGATCCCATTGATCCAAGATCTTGAATCCCTGCCACCTGCACCAGCTTCTCAGCCATGCATTAATCTGCCGAATCAACCTGTTCCTACCCTCACCGGTACGTGACAGATGCAACAATCCAGAAGGGATGAGAATATACAAGACAGGTTTAGTAAGTTTGCAGATGATACTGGAATAGGTGCTATAGTCGACAGTAAAACAGGTTATCAAAAATTTCAGGGCAATCCTGACCAGCTGAGTACATGGGCTGAGGACTGGCGACTGGAATTTACTTCTGATCAGTCCAGGATGTTGCATTTTGGGACGTCCAATTCAGGTTGGACTTTCGTAGTGGAATGGACTGTCTTGCGGAGTATTGCAGGGCAGTAAAACCTTGGAGTACACATCCATGGCTTACTGAAACTTCAGTCAAAACCTGACAGGGTGCTGAAGAAAGCTTTTGGCACCCTCACCCTCATAAATCAGTGCACTGAGAGTAACGGGTTGGCTGTAATGGTGCAGTTGCTTAGGACAATGTTGAAACCACACTTGGGGAATCATAAACACAGGTGATTCTGCACCCATTCGAAATCCAGAGGAACGCACATGAAATAATAGACCACATAAGGTCAGGCTACATGAATGGAGGGGAATAAATGGTTGACTCTTTGTGTCAAGACCCTTCATCAGGACAGGAATGGAAGGGGGAAGAAGACAGAATGCAAATAATCAGAGACTAAATGTTGATGCTCAGTCATTCATTGTCGTTTTCCCTCTCATCTGTTTCCCTGGTCCTTATCAGATGCTCTTACCCCGACTACTGTCCAGAGCCAGAAATCTGCCCTCTGCTAACCCGTCTCTGGTTTCTGACTGAACATCCAACTTATGGTTCCCCATTCTGCTTTCAGACACTGTAGGGCAGGGGAGTATTCTCACACAGCGGTGTGACACGTAGTCCTTTAGAAGCAGTTAAAATGACCCACAACATTGAAATGAGCTGGGAGCAAAGTAGTTAATTACTGGTGTTGTTCATCCTGAAGTAGAGTTTCTCTCTGGGCTCAGCAAATTTGAAGATTAAATATCCGGCACGCAAATTATTTAAACCTTCTTGCCAGTGTGAAATCTGTAGTGCCACAAGGTTGGATGACTGAGTGAATCTTCTCACATTCAATCAGAAGAACGGCCTCTCTCCAGCATGAACACGCTGATGTGTCTGTAGTGTGGTTGAGTGCGTGAATCCTGAGCAGCTGAGTGGTTACTCACCCATGTGAACTTGCTTGTGCATCTGTAGGTTTGTTGACCGAGTGAATCCCCTCCCGCACTTTGAGCAGGCGAATGCTTTCTTCCCAGTGTGAACAGACTGGTGTGCCAGGAGAGCAGTTGACTGGGTGAATCCCTTCCCACAATCTGAGCAGGTGAACGGCCTCTTCCCAGTGTGAATGCGCTTGTGTACCTTCGATTGTGATGACTGTTTAAAACCCTTCCCACGGTCTGAGCAAATAAATGGCTTCTCCCCAGTGTGAATTCGCTGGTGTGTCAGTAGGTCAGATGACTGAGTGAATCCCTTCGCACAATCATAGCAGGTGAACGGCTTCTCTCCAGTGTGAATTTGCTGCTGTAACTTCACTTGGGACGGCTGAGTGAATCCCTTCCCACAGTATGAGCAGGCAAAAGTTCTCTCCCTAGTGTGCATTCGATGGTGTGTCAGTAGGGCAGACGACCGAGTGAATCTTTTCCCACAGTCTGAGCAGGTGAACGGCCTCTCCCCGGTGTGAATTCGCTGGTGTATCAATAGGTCACACGTCCGAGTGAGTCCCTTCCCTGAATCAGTGCAGATGAAAGGCCTCTCACCAGTGTGTATTCGCTGGTGAGTCAGTCGGCCAAATGACCGAGTGAATCCCTTCCCACAAACAGAGTAGGTGAATGGCCTCGTCCCAGGGTACATTCGCTGATGTACCTTCAGTTTAGATGACTGATGAATCCGTCCGTGTTACAGTGACGTTCAACCCAAGTCGGTGGAAGAAGTCATTTTCCTCCCATTCATGGCTTCGGAAACTGGACAGTCTTCCTGTCTGTAAAGGATTGGGACACCTTTATGTGTCTCGGTTTGATTCTCTGGGTTTGTATTATTCACTACTCCCTCACAGCTACGCAGGTGAGTTGCTGCCCACTGAGGGAAACGCTCTGCACCGATTGCCTGACTTGCCGGACAGATGGAATGTTAGTTTAAAGTGATTTGCGGTTTTTCGGTTGTGCAGAAATTTCCTGTTCAGACCGATGGTCGGTCCACACACTTATTTAAAAATAGAGGGAACATCAGTAACATTTCAACTTCTGGTTCTTTCTCACAGCACTGTAAAATGCCTGAGAGATTACATGGGTAATGATGGATTCTTCCCAATTACTCTGATGACCTGTTCCCCACAGGTGACTGATGGTGGCGAACTCATCGATGCACTTCTGTGATGTGAAAGCTGCAGGTCACTTGTTACCCAAGAAAGGGTATTTGCTGTCGTTCTGTACCCAGAGAGAGAAACATGCTGTCACGGGTAGAAAGGTCCGGAAAAAGAGGAGGCAGAGCAAAAGTGAATTTCTGTAGATCTAAAGCTGATGGAAGGACGTTGTTGTTTTTTTATTCAACACTAGTTGACATTTTCACGGACTTGAATGCAAACACTTCATCTGTACTTAACTCAGTAGTAATTTTGCTCCAAGTTCCTAATACAGTATTTGGATTTAAATATGTGGAGCTCAGCAGCGTTTGTGAGATCCATCCGCTCTCCTTCCCTTCCCTCTGTTCTTCCAAACACGCCATACTAACTGATGGGAAAATCACTGATATCAGCCATGCCTGCCCCTTTACCCAGTAAACCCCACGAAACAGAAAGCTGTCTCTCGGCCTCGGTCGCAGTGATGCGCATGCGTCACAAAAAGGCACCAGCGCTTTCGCTCATCAAGGTTACCTGCGGCCTGTTTACGAATCGTGCGACTGAGAGAGAGGGAAAGGACCGGGACTGTCCTGGGGTGCGGAGCCTCAGTGTGTCCGGAGATCATAGTAAGTGTATCTCAGTCACAGTTCGGTCGTGGGTACCGATAAAATTTCTGCCAGGAGTTCCGCTCCAACCTGCTGCCATTTCTGAGACCTTTGGCCAAAATGCGCATGCGCTGCTTTCCGACACTGTCAGTCAGTTTTGCTCATGCGCACTTTATCGTCTGGTCACACCACGGAAATCTGGATCGAACAAGAGAAAGCCTGCAGATCCAAAGCAATTCACACGAAACGCAGCAGGAACTCATAGCACAGTCAGCATCTAATTACAGAAGCAGAAACTCAGAGTGGGGAATAGAGGGGGACGGGTCTCTGTTTACCAGAAGGAGAAAACGATATTCATGCCACCAGGTTGGAGGGTACCCAGATGGAATCTGAGGTGTTCCTCCTTCACACTGTCATCTTGACACAAGTGGAGGCCTTCGATCAACACGTCGGAACGAGAATGGGAAGCGGATTTGAAACGTTCAGCCACCAGGAAGTGCCCCTTGTGCTGGATAGTAATCATAAGACATATAGCAGCAGAACGTCGTAGTTTAGAATTTAATCCTCACTAACGCCCTATGCAACTTCAACATAAAATCTGAATTCCTGGTATTAATAATGTGACTAAATGAGAAGCGAGAGTGTATATGGAACCTCTGGAATTTAATGCTGGAGAGGTAGCAATTGTGAAGAAGGAAATGGCAGAGGAACTGAACAGTTGTTTGGGACCAGGCTTCACTGTGGGAGACACCAGCATTATGCCAGAAGATCGACTGATCAGGAGGCAGAAGCGTGAGAAGTTGCCATTACTAAGGGAAAGGAAATGGTGCTGAAAGAAGTGGCTGACGAGATTGTGAAGGCATTAGAAATGATATTTCAGGAACACTAGATTCTGGAATGGCTCCAGAAATGTTGGGAAAATTATAACTGTCACTTCAGTCTTCAAGGAAAGGAGAGTGGTGGAAAAAAGGAAATTAAAGGCCAGTTAGTCTGACCTCAGTGGTTGGGGTGATGTTCCGGTTGATTGCTCAGGATGTGGTTTCACGGTACCTGGAGGCACATGATAATATAGGCCTCAGGCGGCATAGCTTACTGAAGGAACGCCCTTGCCTGATAAATCTATTGGAATTCTTTGACGAAATAATAAGCATGATAGACAGAAGAGAATCGCTGGATGCTGTGCACGGATTTTGAAAAGGCAGTTGACATGAGTGCGCTTAACAAGTTAAGAGCAGATGGTATTACAGCAAAGCCGGTAGCATGGATAATGCATTGATCGTTTGGCAGGAGGCAACAAATGGAAATAAAGGTTTGGTTGGTCTTTATTGGTTGGTTGCCGATAACTAGTGGTGTACAACAAGGGTGTGTGTTGGGACAGCTTATTTAATACATCATATGTCAATGACATGAGGGATGGCATAGTTGGCTTTGTGTCCAAGGTTGTGGATGACGTAAATGTATGGGGAGGGGCAGGTAGTTTTGAGAACGCAAAGTGGTTAAAGAACGTTTTAGACTGATTAGGAGAATGGAGATATAAGAGAAAGATGGAATATGTTTTCGGGAAATGTACGGCAATGAAATTTGGAATATAAGCTTCGACTATTTTGCAGATGGAGAGGAAATTCAAAGTTTGAGGCGCAAAGTTACTTGAGAGCTTCCGTGCAGGATTCACAAAATTCTAATTTGCTGGTCGAGTCTGTGGTGAGGAAGGCAAATGTGAAGTCAGCATTCATTTCGCTGGAACTGCTGTACAAACGTAAGGATATAATGTTGAGGCTTTATAGAGAACTGCTTAGGCCGCACATGGAGTATTGTGAGCAGTTGTGTGACCCTCGACTGAGAAAGGATGTGCTGACATTTGACAGGTTTCAAACGAGGTTCAAGTAAATGAATCCAGGATTGCAGGTCTTGACATACTAAGCGCCACTGTGTCTCTTCACATGGTCTTATGAAGGCCAATGTGCCAAAATCCCACATTATGATTCTCTCCAGGAATTATGGAACTTCCCAGATCTCTCTGTCCTCCGGCACACCTCAATTCCATGTCATTCACTCAAGTGCTACCTTGCCTGGTTTTCGCAAAATGTCGCATCTCACACGTGCCTGAATTGAATTCCATCCGCCATTTTGCAGCCCATTTTCCATCTGTTTTCCTGATGCTGCAAGAATTGATCACATACTTCGCCATCCACTGCCGCTCTGAATCAAGTTGTCATTTGCAAAGGCAGTTTACCACATTGCCATTGAAATACGTATACTTACATCCAGTATGGTGTCCCTTAGAATGTCTTCCAATGAGTTACACACGACTGATGTCAGATTCACCTGCCCCTAATTTCCCGGGTTATTCTCAGAGCCCTTCTTGACTAATGGGAGTTAACCCCCAACTTTCCGCCAGTGGCTGAGGCGTTTTGAATATCTCTGCCAGTGTCCATGCAATTACTACACTAGCCACCCACAAGAGGCGAGGGGAAACCCAATCTGGGCCTAGACATTCTTCATCCCTAATTTGCGTCAGGTTGGCAAAAACCTCTTCCTTTGTAATCTGTACATTGTCCATGACCTCAGGGCTGTTTTTGGCCCATTTCCTTCATTCATGTGTCGATCACCCAAGCAAAAACAGATGGAATCGTTTAAGATCTTCCCCATCTCTTTCGGCTCTATTATTGCATGATCATTCTGATGGTCAAGGGCACCATTTTTGTCCCTTGCAATCATTTTGCTCGTTATACATCCTTGGTATAAGGTCCTTGGGATTTTCCTTTACCATAACCGCTCGATACAACTCATGCCCTCATTTAGCCCGACCCAATCAACTCTTAAATATTGCATGCATTTCATATACTTCACAAGACAGTCATTTAATCCCAGGTGTCGATGCCTGATATGCCTCTCTCTTGTTCTTAAAAAGGCCCTCAACATCCTTCTAAATCAAGATTCCCAAAAGTCTTGCGATTTATTCCGACAGGAACCTACACGCCCTGAACTCTCAATACTTCACATCTGAAAGTACCGCACTTAGAAGGGATCCTAACCAAGTCCACACCAGCCTGAACTCTTTCGATGACATCGAAATTAGTCTTCTTCCAATCTAGAATTTCAATCCGTGGACCATTTGTGTATATCATCATAATTATGTTAAAGGTATGCAGAAATGAGTTCAGTGGACCTTGACACTGTCTTATACACCCTTTTTCAATTTATTCCCACCTATGTTCTTGACACTTCTCATGCTTTGAATTTTTTTAATGATTTTAAATTCTCTGGCCCCCCAATGTCTTACTTTCACCATGGACGTCCAGTCCCTATATACATCCACCCCCACCGAGATGGTCCCAAAGCTCTACGCTTTTTTCTTTTTTTTTGGATTCCAGACCTAACCAATTTCCCTCTACCACCACTCTCCTCCGTCTAGCGGAATTAGTTCTTACTCTCAATAATTTCTCCTTTGGCTCCTCCCACTTCCTCCAAACCAAAAGTGTAGCCATGGGCACCCGCATGGGTCCCAGTTATGCCTGCCTTTTAGTTGGCCTCCTGGAACAGTCCATGTTCCAAGTCTGTACGGGTATCGGACTCTTTTCCTTCGCTACATCGACGACTGCATTGGCGCTGCCTCTTGCACGCATGCTGAGCTCGTCGACTTCATTAACTTTGCCTTCAACTTTCATCCTGCCCTCAAATTTACCTGGTCCATTTCCGACACCTCCCTCCCCTTTCTTGTTCTTTCTGTCTCCATCTCTGAAGATAGCCTATCTGCTAATATCTGCAATAAGCCTACAGACTCTCACAGCTCCCTGGACTATTCCTCTTTCTACCTTGTCTCTTGCAAAAAAGGCTATCCCCTTCGCACAATTCCTCCGTCTATGCCGCATCTGCTCTCAGGATGAGGCTTTTCATTCCAGGACGAAGGAGATGCCTTCTTTTTTTTAAACAAAGGGGCTTCCCTTCTTCCACCATTAACTCTGCTCTCTAACGTATCTCCCCCATTTCCCGCACATCAGCCCTCACTCCATTCACTCGCCAACCCACTCGGGATAGGGTTCCCCTGGTCCTAACCTACCACCCCACCAGCCTCCAGGTCCAACGTATAATTCTCCGTGACTTCCGCCACCTCCAACGGGGTCCCACTACCAAACACATTTTTCCTTCCCCCCCTCTTTCTGCTTTTCGCAGGGATCGCTCCCTACGCGACTCCATTGTCCACTCGTTCCCCCCCCCCCCCATCCCTTCCCACCGATCTCCCTCCTGGCACTTATCATTGCAATCGGAACAAGTGCTACACCTGCCCTTACACTTTCTCCCTCACCACCATTCAGGGCCCCAGACAGTCCTTCCAGGTGAGGCGACACTTCACCTATGAGTCGGCTGGTGTTGTATACTGCGTCCGGTGCTCCCGACGTGGCCTTTTATATATTGGTGAGACCCGACGCAGACTGGGAGACCGTTTCGCTGAACACTTACGCTCGGTCCACTAGACAAAGCAGGATCGCCCAGTGGCCGAACATGTTAATTCCAAGTCCCATTGCCATCCTGATGTCTATCCATAGCCTCCTCTATTATCAAAATGAATCCAAACTCAGGTTGGAGTAACAAAACCTTATATACCGGCTGGGAAGCCTCCAACCTGATGGCATGAACATTGACTTCTCTAACTTCCGTTAATGCCCTCTTCCCTTCTTACCCCATCCCTGATATACTTATCCGTTTGCCTGTTCTCCATCTCCCTCTAGTGCTCCCCCTCCTTTCCTTCTCCCGAGGCCTCCCTCCCATGATCCTTTCCCTTCTCCAGCTCTGTATCACTTTCGCCAATCACCTTTCCAACTCTTAGCTTTATCCCACCCCCTCCGGTCTTCTCCTATCATTTCACATTTCCCCCTCCCCCCACCACCTTCAAATTTCTTACTATCCTTTCGGTTAGTCCTGACGAAGGGTCTCGGCCTGAAACGTCGACAATGCTTTACCCTATAGATGCTTCCTGGGCTGCTGTGTTCCACCAACATATTGTGTGTGTTGTTGTTTGATTTTCCAACACCTGCAGATTTCCTCAAGTTTAATCAATCTGATGGCCTGGTGGAAGCCGCTGTCCCGGAGCCTTACGGTGCTGGCTTTTTTTGCTGCGGTACCATTTCCCAGATGGTAGCAGCTGAAACAGATTGTGGTTGGCGATGACTGGGTTCCCCAATGAAACATCGAGCCTTTTTACCCACCTGTCTTTGTAAATATCCTGTAAAGTGATCATTGGCTGCAAGTTCTTCACAATACACTGCTGTCACCTGCGAACTTCGCCCACTGACCCTGGCAGACGAGTTTCAACACATCTTTCCGGGGTTTCATTCTGGAGCGCACGATCGACGTTCTGTCCCACTGACCAGTGAATGCCCTGTACTGTTAAAAGGAGCTGCAAACATTTGGTAAATTATGGCCGGACGAGGACACAGAAAGATGCGATAGAGTAACCGGAAAGTATCTCAAAACACAGGCCGTCATGCTCCCCTTGAACGTTTCACCTTTTACCGTTATGGGAGCTGCAGTTAATAAGTGAAAATTTAAAAGCACCCTCTGTCACAAACATCTTTCTTGCAGGAATCTCTGATCTCTCTCCATATTCTTTCCTGGAACTCGCTCGGACTGTTCGGTGCTGTCTGTAGTATAATCCCGTTAACATTGTCAAACGTTCCTGTTTTCTCAATTACACCGATAGCGCCTCACTGTTGAGTTTTCCAGTCTGTCCTGACTGAGAACCGCTGTGACATTTTCCATGACTAGTAACACCACCTCTCCTCCTTTAATCCCGCCAGCTCTGTCGCGTCCACAACAACGAAATACATTGAGGTGCCAGCCCTGGCCTCCTGAAAATGTCTGACTGATGGCTGCAATGTCACAATTCCAAGTGTTGATCGATTACCTGCGCTCCTCTGTCTTTCCTGCGACACGTCTTGCATTGGAATATACGCAGCTTAGGACTCTAGGTGCGCGCTCAGTCTTTTGATTCCTGCGTTTGTCTGAGGTTTTACCGACATCTGTGTCCACGACCTCTCCAGTGACTGTTCTGGCCCTCGGGATCGCATTCCCCTGAAACTCCAGCTGAGACCGCACCATGGAGCAATGGCCAACCCTCCCGCCAGGACTTCTTTATCATTTCAGTGATTCACCTCCCCCCACAGCGTCACTTGTACAAATCCCATCCCAGCTCTCTGGATCAGGCTTTTCATTCCAGAACTAATGAGAGTTTCTCCCCCTTCAAAGAAATGGGCTTTTCTTCCTCCACATCAACGCTGCCCTCACCCGGATCACTACCAGTTCGCGCACTCCATCCTCTCGCTATCCGAACGGAGAGAGGGTTTCGCTAGTCCTCACCTACCGCACATTGGCCTACGGGTCCAGCACATAAATTCTGTAATTTCCGCCATCCTCAAGGGGATTTCAGTATCGAGCACGTTCCACCCCCGGTCCTCCACATTCTGCTTCCCCTGGGGATCGCTCCCTATGCGAGTTCCTTGTCCATTCGTCCTTCTCCACTGGACTCCCTCTTAATACTTGCACATGCAAGTGGAACATGTGCCAAACTTGCCCCTGCACCTCCACCCCTCAGGTCCCCAAACAGTCCTTTCCGCTGAGGCGACATGTTACCTGTGAGTCTCTTTGGGTCACGTTCCCGGTGTTGCCTCTTGTGTACCGGTGAGATCTGTGGTAGACAGGGAACTATTTTGCTGAACTCTCACAGTTCGTTTGCCAGAAAAATAAAGCGGGTACTCCCGTTGGCCACCAATTTCATTTATAGTTCCATGTCCATTCTGACTCCGGGTGGAGGAGCAACGCCTTCAATTCCGCCTGGGTAGCTCCAATCTGATGGCATGAACTTCGATTTCTCCAACTTCCGGTAATTGGCTTCAGCCCCTTCACCATTCCTCCATTCCCATTTCTCGTTCTTACCTCAGCGCCTTTCCTGCCCAACTCCTCCCTCTGGTGCTCCACCGCAGCCATTTTCTTCTATGCTCTTCTCTCCTCTCCTGTCGGAATCCCCCATGTCCAGCCCTTCATCTCTTTCACCAAACAACTTGCCAGCTCTTTACTACACCCCTCCCCCTCATCCTGTTTCACCAATCACAAACCACCTTGTAATTCTTCCTATACACCGCCAGTTTTTTGCTCCGACTTCTTACCCCTGTTTCTAGTCCCGATGGACGGTTATGGCATGAAATGTCCACTGCTCAATCGTGTCCACTGATGCTGTCTTGTCTGCTGAGTTCATTCAGCATTTTGTATGTGTTGCTGTCTATTTCCAGCATCTACAGGTTTTCCCGGCTTTCCCCGAGGATATCAATCCCCCTCCATTTCAAGCGAAAACCATCTCTCCTGTACATGTCTCATGTTCCGTGTAAGAGAACCCAATGATCCAGACATCTCAGGCTTTCCCTCCAACAGTAACTCGTTAACCAGATGTTAAACTGCATAATCATCTTATTTTCCTATCGCCCATTGTTCTGCGTCCTGAACCTTGGGATGTAATTACATATCTGCATGTTGAGTCTATCACCCCCTCTGCCTCTCTGTGTTATAAGCGACCTTGTTCGCTGCAAGCAGCATCTTACTATCTTTGCCGAGTTTCGCGAGGAGCTGATGAGGAAGACAGAGTTGTTGATGTTGCCCACATGGAGTTTAGTAAGGTTGTTTTCAAAGTACCGCAGTGGAGTCTCTTCCCAGATCATGGTGCAAAAGATCCACAGTGAACTGGCCATTTGGATTCAGAAATAGCGTTCCCGTTGAAGGCAGTGAGTAGTGTTGGATGGGACTTATTTTGACTGAAGGTCCGCGACTGGAGCTGTTTCACAGGGATCTGAACGTGGAGCAGAGAGAACCCGTCCCATTCCGCACTGACGTGACGGAGGGCTCGAGTTTGAAAACAAATCCTTCTCGTACGTGGAGAAAGCGAAGGTGGCGATGAAGCTGTGGCCTGTAAGTGTATATAAATGACGTACATGGAAATGTAGGTGGGTGGGTTAGGAGGCTTTTAGGTGGCGTGTAGAGTGGCGGTGTTGTGACAAAGGGCACAGAGGTATTTAGATCGGAGAAATTACAGATGGAGCTTATCCCAACCTGATTTGAAATCTTGCATTTAGTCGGATCAAATATGCAGAGAAGAGGTACTGTTAATGACCAGCCTCTGAACCGTGTTGATGACAAGAGGGATCTTGGGGTCCAAGCCCATAGCTCCCTGAATGTGGCCTCATAGGTCAATACTGCCCTCCAGCGCGTCTGCCGTATTTCACGCACCTCTGCCCTCACCCCATCTCCCCACCAGGGATAGAGTCCTCCTGGATCTCAGCTATACCCTACCAGCCTACAGATCCAACGTAACTTCCGCCACCTCCTATGAGATCCCACCACTAGCCACATCTTCCTCTCCCCCCCCCACCCCCCCTACTGTCGGCTTTCCGCAGGGATCGCTCCCGACGCGATTCCCTTGTCCATTCAATCCACCATCCCTCCCAACCGACCTCCCTCCAGGCACTTATCCCTGCAAACGGAAGAAGTGCTACAGCTGCCCCCACACGTCTTCCCTCACCACCATCCCAGGCCCCAGACAGTCCTTTCAGGTGAGGCACCACTTCAACTGCCAGTCAACCGGGTCGATATACTTTATCAGGTGCTCCCGATGTGACCATTTATACATTAGGCAGACCCGCCGCAGGCTGGGAGACCGTTTCGCAGAACAACGGCGCTCGGTCCTCAGGCAGTGGCGGGATCTCCCTGTGGCCACACACTTCAATTCCACAGACCACTCCCTCTCCGATATGTCTGTCCATGGCCTCCTCTACCGTCAAGATGAGGCCACACGCAGGTCGATGGAGCAATACCTTATCTCCCACCTAGGTAGCCTCCTACCTGCCGGCATTAAAATTCAACTCACAGACGTCCGTTGATACCCCTGACCCTACCCCCCTTACCCCATCCATATCTATAATTTTAGTCTGGTTCTCTTTCTGTCTCTTTTCCCCCCTCACTATAATCTCCCCCCACCCTACCGTTCTTTCTCTTTTATTTCCCATATTCTCCACCTTTCTCCATCCCATTTCCCTTCAGCCTATCACTTCCCAGCCCTTTACTTCATCCCTCCCCCCACTTCTTATCCCCCACTCCACCTTCCCAGGTTACTTCACTCCTGATGAAAGGTTTCGGACAGAAACGTCGTCAGTACCTACTCTCATAGATGCTGTCTGGCCTGCTGAGTTCTGCCAGCATTTTGTGTTTTTTATAACACTGCTGAGACCGTATCTGGCTAATTGCATTCAGTCTGGTCGCCCATTACAGTACGGATGTTTTTGCTTTGGAGAGTTCAGCAGAATGCTGCTTGGATTAGAGGGTGTGTCACAAGGAGTGGTGGGATAAGTTGTGTTTTTCAATGGAGTGGTGGAGGCTGAGACGATCTGCGGGAGGTCTATAATCCTATAAGGTGGACATATAGAGGGTGTTGACCCTTGGCCAAGTGGTTAAGGCATTCGTCGAGTGATCTGAAGGTCGCTAGTTCGAGCATTGGATGAGGCTGCGTGTGTGTCCTTGAGCAAGGCACTTAACCACACACTGATCTGGGACGACACCGATGCCAAGCTGTATAGGTCCTAAAGCCCTTCCTTTTGACCACGTGAAGAAGGGAGACTTGCAGCTTTGGCATTTTTCCTATATAAAAAAAACCTTGCCCAGTCTTGCGCCCTGGAAACCTTCCAAGGCGCAAATCCATGATCTATCGAGACTAACGGAAGCCTACATACGGCCAGTACCGTTTCTGAGAGTGTTGAAGTGTTTCATATCAGAGGGGATGCATTGAAAGTGAAACATAATCATTTCAAAGTTGATGTGCGGGGCAATAACTTTCTTTTGCACGGAGAATGGTGGAATGCCGGGAACACACAAACTGTGCTGTGCCGAGAGGCAATAAGAATAGAAGTATTCAGGATGATCTTTGAAATGTATGTGCAGGAAACGGACGGTTATAGACGTTATGCTGGAAGAAGGAATTGGTTTAGTGGGGCATTTCATTACCAGAGTAATTCCTGTGGTGTACTGTTCACTGTTCCGTGTTCCGAAAGCGCCTGCTTTAGGTACCGTGACCGGGCAACTAGCTCCAGTTATGCACCATTCCCTGGAAAAAGACTTTCCCCCCCCCCCCCCCCCCGTGAACACTTTAAATCTTCAGATTCCTACGTTAAGCGCAATTCTTATTTACATCGGTGGAACATTACAACCTTCTCGTGCTGACGACAAACGTGAATTTAGATAATCAAATGTCAATGCAAAAACAGACTAGACCTGAAACATCTGGCTGAGCTGATGAGGATTCGGACGTGTCTTTCATATGGATGAGAAAGTAATCCGGACAGCGTTTACAGGCAATGGATTTGTAATAAACGCAGATGGGATAAAGGTTTACACACTGCTTAATATTGTTGTGTTACCTTTAAGGCATTTGTTTAGTTTATCATATTTTCGCTTTAGTAATTCGATTGTTATCATTTTCTAGTTAAAGGTAAGATTGTTTAAAGTAAATTCGTTGTCTGTGATACATGGCGGCATGCGATGACGTCACACCCGGTTTCGCCGCGTCTTGTGGGAAAATACCGGTTTGGAGAAACGGGAAGGAGAGGGCTCACATGTGTGCAGGGTCAGCGCGAGAAAAGTTTTCTTTCTACGCACTAGAAACATTACTGAAGCAACGCCGTAAGTTCATAAGATAATCGATATTTTGTATTTAAAATATTAACGCTGATTCTGTTAAAATGAATGACGATTGATAAAGTTTATGTTTTTTGTTATTTGAAGAGTTGCGGATAGTTTGTGTTGAAGTGTATTTAAAACCAGTCGATGATGTAGGTAGATTCTGACTGTATGTTGCACTTTAATATAATATAGTTGTTGTAGTTTTACTTTTGCAAGTATTTATGATGTAAATGTGATGTCAAGAAGGTAACGAATACTGTACAAATCTTGTATTGTTTTATCAACAGTTTTCACCATACGTTAATGTGGAAGAGTGAACAGTAAACGATTAATCTTACTGGGACCGCCTCATTGACTGGTTTAAGCTTCGAGTTTCGTTCAGAGTTCTCTTACACCTGCGCGAGAACACTACAGTGAAAAGGCGGCATTGCCAGGTGTTTCAAGTGCTGCAGTGACAACACGATCCAGCATCAAGTCGTTGCCATCCATCGACAGGGGCAGTAGGGCATCAACAAGTAAGGCCGCCCAAGCAAGAGCTAAAGCAGAAGCCGCCAAGGTCAGAGCGTTGGACGCAGAACAAGAAACAAAATTGAAAAAGGAAGTGGCTGCCAGAGAAGCAGAAAACCAAAAGGAAAAGGCTGCCAGAGAAGCCAAAAAACAGTTGGGAAAGGTAAGGATAGAGTCAGAGTTAGAAGTGCTGACTACACCGAAAAGCAGAAGCTGCCAGGGTGGATGCAGAGATAATAGAAAGTGCTGAAGAAATGCACGTTCTGGTTGACGTAAAATCTACTTCAGAAAGGTCCAGATTGGAACGCACAAGCGACTATGTCCGATCTCAAATAGACTGAAGATTCGCTCTTCCTCTCCATACTTAGATGCTAACATCCCACCTCTCGAGGAGTCTCAGGAAGGCCCAAATGCATCACATTCACCTGAGGAAGACAATGTACCCTTGCAACTCCGCGACGAACTCAAGTATGAAAGGGCTCAGGACAAATACTTCTCGACACCAAACTTACCAGATTTGGCGAGAAATGAGGCAAAGGCCGAATTCAGAACAGCGAATTCCATAACAGATGTACACCCTCGGTCAGATACCCGCCGACATATTCCCCCAGCCAGCGTGCCACTAGCAGTTGAACCCATGGCACAGCATTTAGCAGGTCGAGATCTCGTCACAGGACTATACCAGTTTGACGATAAGCCTGGATATTACCGTGCATGGTACTCCTCATTCGCCAAAGCTATCGACGAAGTCCAGCTCAGAGTAACCCAAGAGTTGGATCTTATGACGAAATGGCTGGGAAAAGAATCACGCGAACAGGTGAGACGCATACGTTCAGTGTACGTCAACAACCCCAAGCTAGCCTTAAGCAAAGCGTGGGAGAGACTTCGGGAGGACTATGGGGCCCCCGAAATTATTGAAGCGGCGCTATACCGACGTCTGGAAAACATTCCTAAGGTGTCAGCCAAGGACCACACTAAGTTAAGAGAGCTCTAAGATTTACTCATGGAGATTCAAGGCGCCAAAGAAGATGGCTATTTAACTGGTCTATTATACCCAGATACTCCATCCGGGATTAGACAAATCGTGGACTAACTTCCATTTGGGTTGCAGGACAGGTGGCTGTCTGTTGCCTCAGAGTACAAGGAAGAGAACAATGGTCGATTTCCTCCCTTTGAGTATTTTACTAGGTTTGTGTGCAAGGACGTGAAGAAGCGAAACGCCCCTAGCTCATGAGTCCAGGTAGCAGTACAATTTACACCAAGCCAGTTAAATCCACTTCGAATAATTTCAACATTAATAAACCTGTCTCAGTGCGTAAAACTGAAGTCTTTACAACTAATAATGACCCTAGCAAGAATTGTCCATTGCACAACAAACCCCACCCCTTCAAAAATGCAGAACGTTTAGGAAAAAAAACCCTTTAAGAGAGAATGGCCCTTCTCAAGGAGAAAAAAATGTTTTAAATGTTGTTCCTCTACCTCTCACTGCGAGAGAGTGTACGATCTCCTTGAAGTGTCCGGAATGTAATAGCACTAATCACCATGCATCCGGGCCCTTTACTGCAAACCGACAAAGCTCCTTCAGCCTCACAACAGGACGGCGGGGAGGGAGAGGCTCACTCGAAAACAACTGTTGTCAGCTCGAGCTGTACAGAGGTTTGCGGTCAAGCTCAGTCAAGCCGTTCTTGTTCCAAGATCTGCCTCACTAAGGGAGCCAAAGACAAGGCCATCAAAGCCTACGTAATTCTGGACGATCAGAGCAATCGCTCACTAGTCAGACCAGAGTTCTTTGACTTTTTCAACATTGAGAGTAATCAGTTCCCATACTACCTTAGAACTTGCTCAGGCAGCGTGGAAACATATGGAAGGAAGGCAGAAGGCTTCCAGCTCGAGTCCCTGGATGTTAAAGTTGTTATCTGTCTCCCTCCGCTCTTAGAGTGCGATGAAATTTTGAATAACCGCACTGAGATCCCGACGCCAAGTGCAGTGCTACACCAGCCACATCTCCACTACATTGCCAAGCACATCCCAGAACTGGATCCAAGAGCAGAAATACTCCTGCTATTAGGAGCAGATGTTCTCCAGGTGCACAAGGTTAGGCAGCAGATCAATGGACCACACGACGCCCACTTTGCGCAGCGCCTGGATCTGGGCTGGGTGGTGATAGGAGAGGTGTGCCTTGGCAATGTACACAAACCGACAGTTTGCAGACTCAAGACCAATGTGCCAGAGTTTCATGTGTATCAGGGAAGCACGACAAGGCTTTAACAAATGTAAAGTAACTGACGAGACGCTGGTTCAGTCAGTCTTCGCTCAAACTGAGCATGATAATAAACTTGCTCCATCAGCTCAAGACGCCATTTTCTTAAACATAATGGACACCAAAGTCTTCAGAGATGAAGCAAATAATTGGGTCGCCCCACTACCTTTCAGAGAACCATGCCAGTGCTTGCCAGACAACAAAGAGCAGGCAGTCAAGCGGTTCACGTCCTTGCCAAAAACCCTGAAAAAGGAAACCTGAGATGCAGCAACAATACGTAGCATTTATGAAGAAGATCTTCGCTAATGGACATGCTGAAGTAGCACAACCGCGGAGGGAAGGCGAGGAGTGCTGGTACCTCCCAACGTTTGGGGTTTACCACCCACAAAAGCCCAATCAGATCAGGGTGGTCTTTGGGTCCAGTGCTCAGTGCGCTGGTATCTCCCTTAATGACGTGCTCCTTACAGGCCCCGACCTCAACAATACCCTTCTCGGGGTCCTGCTGCGCATCCGGAAGGAAAAGGTCGCAATCTTAGCGGACATCCAGCAGATGTTCCATTGCTTCTTAGTACAGGAGGACCATCGCAATTTCCTCCTTTCTATGGTACAAGGACAATGACATTAACAAGGAAGTTATCGAGTACCGGATGAAAGTCCACGTTTTTGGCAATAGTCCATCACCTCGCTATCTATGGGCTGCGAAGAGCCATCGGAGAGGGCGCACAGGAGCACGGCGATGACACCGTTGAGTTTGTAGAAAGGCACTTCTATGTCGATGACGGCTTGATATCACCACAGACAGAAGAAGAAGCAATCGATCTGCTCCGACGTACACAAGCCTCAATCGCAGAGTCAAACCTCCGCTTGCATAAGTTCGCATCAAACCGTCAGGCAGTAATGGAGGCCTTTCCACACGATGACTGTGCTCCAGCAATCAAAGACCTAGATATAGATGGAGAAACCGTACTCACACAAAGGAGCTTGGGTCTCCTTTGGGAGATTACGACTGACACATTCACGTTCTCCGTGCCGACCGTGATCAAGCCATTCACCCGCCGTGGAGTTCTCTCCACTGTCAACAGTGTTTTCGATGTTGGCGCCAATTACGATCCAGGGCAGAGTCCTTCTCAGAGAACTTACGTCTGAGCTCTCCGACTGGGATACTCCCCTACCAGAAGACAAGCTAAGCAAGTGGGAGGCTTGGGGAGATTCAATCAATATCTAAAACAGCTTCATATCCGACGTAGGTACACTGCGACCTCACTCACTGAGGCGGCGCACACAGAATTGTGTGTTTTCTCGGATGCGTCTACCAAGGCCATCGGTGCCGTGGCTTACTTGAAAGTAGTCGGGAAGGATGGCCAAGTTGAAGTAGGATTTGTAACCGGTAAGGCGAAGCTCATTCCTCAGTCCGAGCCGACAATTCCAAGGCTTGAACTGTGCGCAGCTGTGCTGGCTGTGGGAATGGCGGATCATATCCAGGACGAGCTGGACATAGAGCTGGACGATATCAAGTTCTACACAGATAGCAAAGTCGTGCTTAGTTATATTTATACCGAATCAAAACGCTACTACGTGTACGTTCATAATAGAGTTCAAAGTACCCGGCTGTCATCAAAGCCTGAACAATGGCATTATGTACGTACCGAGGATAACCCTGCAGACCATGCCTCGAGATCCTTACCTGCATCCCGCCTGGCTCAGACATCCTGGTTCACCGTACCCCCCCCCCCCCACCAACATAAAAAAACTCAAATGAGCGAGACATTTGAGCTGATTGAACCCAAAGGAAATTCGGAAATTCGGCCGCAAATACAAACAGGAGTCACCTACCTCGAAGAATCGATACGTACTAACGAACGCTTTCAGCGGATCTCCACTTTGAATTCTTCAGTGAGAGGACTTGCGTTCCTCATTCACGTGGCCAGATCACACAAACATTCATCCCGAGACGGTAAATGAAGGGGATGGCACAATCGTGACTTACCTCGCACTGCGGAAGAATTGACCCTGGCAAAGAACGTCATCTTTAAAGCAACTCAAAGAGCAGCTTTTGCAAGGGAGTTTTCGGCTCTCCAAGCAAATAAACAAATACCAAAGGACAGCCCTTTGAGGAAATTCAAACCGATCCTGAACAACGATATCATTTGCATTGGAGGCCGGTTAATACACTCCCAACTTCCAGCTGCAGAAATGAGTCCAGTAATCCTGCCCAAAGACAGCCATGTATCCTTACTGCTCACTCGCCATCACCATGAACAGGTAAGGCATCAGGGTCGTCACGACGGAAGGAGCAATCAGGGCAGCGGGACTGTGGATCTTGGGAGGTAAAACACTGATCAATTCAGTACTCCACAAATGTGTCACCTGCAGGAAACTGCTAGGCAAGTTGAAAACTTCTGACCAAGGTGATGTGAAAACTTTTCAAAGGCCAGTTACAGAAGTCATTCTACTTCTAGCTAAGGACTGATTTAGAGACTGAAGTTTTGTATTATGTTCATAATGGCCTTACGAAGCTCAGGCGAGGAGTACCTTATAGGCATTTGTTTAGTTTATTATATTTTCGCATTAGTAATTCGTTCGTAATCGTTTTCTAGTTAAAGTTAAGGTTGTTTAAAGTAAATTCGTTGACTATGATATATCGCGGCATGCGATGACGTCACCCCCGGTTTCACCGCGTCTTGTGGGAAAATACCCATTTGGAGAAACGGGAAAGAGGGGGTTGTGTGTGCAGGGTCAGCGCGAGAGAAGTTTTCTTTCTAAGCACTAGAAACATCAGAGAAGCAACACCATAAATTCATAAGATAATCGATATGTTGAAGTAAAAATGTTAACGCTGATTCTGTTAAAAGTAATGACAGTTTATTACTTAGATTTGAGGATAGTTTGTGTTGATATATTTAAAAGCAGTCGATGGCGTAGGTAGATTCTGACAGTATGTTAGACTTTATTGTAATATAGTTGTTGTAGTTTTACTTTTGCAAGTATTTATGATGTAAATGTGATACCAAGGAGGAAACAAATTCTGCATATATCTTGTATTGTTTTATCAACAGTTTTCACCATACATTAATGTGGAAGAGTGAATAGTAAACGGTTAATCTTACTGGGACCGCCTCATTGACCGGTTTATACTCGGTGTTTAGTTCAGTGTTCTTACACCTGAATGAGAACACCACAATGGTTACACCTTTACAGAATACATAAACGTGTAGGGTGTAAGGGGAGAAAGGGGTAAAATGAGAATGGACTGAATTATATTGACATGAACTAGAATGGGAACATAAAAATAATGGGTTTATGGAGAACCTAGGAGGGAAGGAATTATATCGCCATGACATACTATGTTTAATTATTCCCTTTGTCATGTTGCAAAACATGTCTCCGGATCGTATAAGTTTTTTTTTATTGTGCAACAATTGAACACGGGGCATTTTAGCGTGAAGCATATCAGGAAAGAAATCATGCAGTCTTGATTGCAATTTTGGTGGTCTTAACTGATTTCATTTATCCTCTTTCTTCAATTAAAGTGTGACTAATTAAATTCGCAATGCTGTGTTTCATTACGTATAATCGATAGGATTTGTTGGGGTAATTTAGCTTTCCTTAGAAGACAGAAGCAGTGAAGATTTTACTTCCCACTTCTCTTCCCCACAGCCCAGTCCAGTTGATAACGGGAATGCGCCTTTAAGTTGGAGTGTCAACCGCCGTTTATCCAAAGCCTGACATACTTAATTAAGCCAATCAGTAAACGAGCTGGCGGAGACTAATGTGACTCACATTGGGTTAGTAAATGAGCATCTGACTCGACCCACGCCGTCTTGTGGGAATGTCTGACAGTGAAGTTGGTGAGCGGAATGGGAATAGATGGACATATCCGCAGACGGATGTGCGGGCGGCATTCCGGAGTAGTTCTTTGTCTGGCATCTGGCGGGAAGAATGAGGTTCTGAATCTTTTGGACGGAGCTTTGCCCCTCCCCACACACACACTATCCTAACGTCCCGGACTGCCGGTCGCTGGGACAATCCGCTCTGGAATAACTCCTGGGAGATCAGGCGGTGAATCTGAGGAGCTGGAACCCGGACTGGAGACTCGGCCGCCGCCTTTGGCGACTGCTCAGGATGCGGCGCCGTTAATCAACTGAAGCATCGAAGTAACGGGATATTTCACCGCGCTGATCACCTGCTCCCTGAATTTCGACTGAGTCGCCGCGTAAATAAACGTGTTCGTGCAGCAACTGAAATTCATCAGGAAAACACCGACATAATGGAAGATCAATATAGAATCATTAACATCGAATCCTTTTCCCGAGACCTGATAGTGAATGAAATTTACAACCATTGTCATCCACAGGAGGATGAAGTTGCCGGAGAGGGTGAAGAGTAAAACCACAGACCTCCTCCTGCTCTCCATCTCCGGGTCACTGCGATTTTCCCCCTTGCTCTGACCCTTCAGCCTCTTACGGAACCGACTGGCCACTAAAATGTGCCTGACGGTCAGAGCGTTGAGCAGCAGGATCCCAGCGAAAGGGAGGAACGGAGTTAAAACCGTATCGAGCCAGTCATAGCCCACCCACCAGGGGTCAGTGAAATAATTGTCCTTGGTAATACAGGACCACGGTACATTGTCGATGATCACTTTGGGTTCCCATGTGAAATATCGGGGAACGTTTCTCAGACTCGATAGTACGCCGGTTGTTGTTAGAACCACAGCCGCAGTTTTCCTGGTGCAATATTTTGTTTTCAGTTTCTGGCAGCAAATGGCGACAAACCGGTCAAAGGTGAAAGAGACGGTGAACCAGACAGAACAGTGTGTGGCTGTATAGCTCAGTACATCGGTAACACTGCACACAGGAGTGATGTCCAACAAACTCCGCGGGAAGTAATACACTCTGATTCGAATCAAAATGACGCTGGTGACAATGATCAGTAGATCGGCCGCTGCCATGGCCACCAGGTAGCGAGTGGTGCAGGTAGAGAGGCCGCACTTTCCCCGGGAGAGGATCACAATCGTCACTACATTCACTGGAGAGAAGGAACAGACACTGGGCATTACTGAAAACATTCTCCGGGTATTAACATGGGATTGGGCTTTGGCTAAAACTCGGGAGTGCTAGAGTCTGTAAACGGCTGCTAATCTTACACCAGAAATGGGTCGCCCTGTCTCTGACTTTTCTTCTTCAGTGTGGAGATAAGATGATGTGTGGGGAATCGTTGGCGATTAAAACAATCTGCAAGAACAACAGCGATTGGTGCTGATCCACATTTCAGTCGCTGATGGGGCCGGTTTCACTGAATTAACTGTGACTGACCAGGACTCTGGAAAATCAGCATCTGATGAGGCCGAGAAGGGATACAGAGAGGAGCAACACACACAAAACTGGAGGAACTCAGCAGGTCAGGCAGAATCCATGGAATTGAATAATCTTTCGTTTCGGTCGAGACCCCCCTTCAGACGAAGCGCTGCCCCAATTTATGACGTGTTTCAGAGGGAAAGAAGGTACCACTTAGTGACCTGTGGCTGAGTTGCTCCGTTAATGGATTAATTCTGTAGCACATCTCAATTCGATAACTATCGTCAGCAGATCCGTGGACACTGGTTCAGGTGATCAGACCCAATTATTGTCCGACAGGCAGTGAGATCCGACTGGGACAGACTCCACAGGGAGACATGAAACACAGGACCAGGGTTTCACTCTGATCGATAACTCAGAAACAGTGAACTTTACAATGTAAACCCCTCCCAGTCACAGCTTGTGGGGGAGCTGCCTGTCCCCACACTGGGACAACTCCGGACAAGGTGTCATTGAAGGCAAGAACAACGTTCGAGTCGATCCCGTGAGTTTGATGAGAGACAGTAGTTCAGCTCCGCTTGTCATTAAATATGAAAAAATCAGAGTGTTGAACTGACAGTATCAATATCTCCGACGGATATTTGTACAATGATCATCAAGATAGCTTATCAAATGATCACAAATAGATTTACATGGTTAACACATAGAAATAACAAACATGAATTGCTCTGCTCACTCACCAGGAACTCCAATGACGGCAATGAACACGTACAATATTTTCTCCACACTACAGTACCTATCCAACAATGCAGGCATTTTCTCTGTCCAGTGACCTGTCCCCACTGTGCTACAGGCGATCTCTCGGCATGAAACGTTGAGGCAGCACATGCCTGGGGTTTTAATACCATTTAGCGACTCCACAGAGACACATTTCAACAGATTTAAAAATAACTGTTTTAAAATTATTTACAAAACAATTGTCAGGCAGGTGCAATCCCCGTGGTGACAGATTGCGATTAAATAATTAACTAGTGCAATGTTTGGACTGTTTGTGTGAATTAATTTGTCCCAACAAAGGTGACTGAACCTTTAGTGGTTTCTTATCAATTCAATGTGATCCCACTGTAAATATGTACTTCAATGGAGCCAATTGAGAGACACGGAATATTGAAGTAAATTATGTCATTGTAGCTTGTAAAATTGTATTGTATCACCTACTGTTACCATTCTCCTCGAGAGTACACACACTTGGATTAGTTTGTGTTTGTGGGACTCTAACGAGGGGGTCGCCAGGTAAAGATCTGCTTGTGATGGTGAATAAACACTTCCATATCCACAAAATCCCCCCGCATCTTCAGAGACTTAGTGACAGTCAGAACATTTCGGTGCTCGTCCGGGACCCACCCTTAACCATAATACATGATCATAAATTCTAGTAGGGGGATGAGTATGTTTCAATCATATCACCACGTATGTGTTAAAGAATACGGCGGAGCGCTGGAGAGGCGGATAAGAAAGTGCAGTTCTGTGTAGCGTGTTTCTGTGTCTCTGTGTCGATCGACTCGTTGTCTCCGCCTGACCCTGCCTGACTATATACATATCCACAGACCTCGAGTTCAATTTATCCCCTCGGTTCAGTCCCGTATCTTCTCTTTCCCAGAGTGTTGCATTGAACGTGGCCATGTTTAGGGTGGTTCAAGAGTCTCCGGCATTCCAAATAAAGTTTATGGAGCGGATTCCTACTTTAGTTTCTACAAGCGGTCCAGCTGCACCATCCAACCATGTGGTGAACACACGTTCAATTTGGACTCCCCCTAGGTAACTCTGGATACAAGTCGTGGCTTTTCGTCAGCACTATGGGCAATGCATTGTACGTAACACAGCTGTCCTTCCAGGGGCAATGGGCCAGTGTTACATCCTGACAAATCCCAACCCACCTGGGTTGTGGGCGATCAACGGCAAATAAACTTTGTGTCCAGAATTGCATCGTTTCTTTGGGAATCCAGTACTCATAACAGTGTTTCAACCACGTGTTTGCTAACCCAGCCATTAGGCGGCGCTTTTGAGCTCGGTGGCAGCTCATCCTGATCAGCACCCCGTCTCCCTTCATTCTGCCACTGCAAACCTTGTTCTGTGATAGGGTCGTTTGGGAACCCTATTTCGCCTTACCCTCCTCTGTACCTTTCTCCCTCAATCATTCAGCATGTGTGGGATTTGAACGGATCAATCATTTCACACGCCCTTCTGCTCTCCGTACTGTGCGATACCAAGTTCCTCGGCCAGTTCCTACTCTGTCACGGAGTCAAATTCTGCGTATGCAAACTGGGACCAAAAACACTCGAGAAAGCCGGCCACAACCTCGTCACAGATATAAAACTTCCCCCATTTCCACTGTCTACAGTCATGCAAAACCTCCACTGTCACCTCTATTAGTCCTGCAGCTTCTAATGGAACCTTCTGTACATCACCCAGTGTCTCCTGAGCGGGTGTCTGTTCCGCCGGCAGGGCTGAAGGGAAAGCTGAAGTTAGACAGAAAAGGGTTAGCTTAACTTCCTCTGTTTCATATGAACCGTGAGTTGTCCTGTCTGCTGAATGCACCGGGAAAGTTTCCGAGAATCATCTCTCATTCACTGTTCCAGCACTCAATTGGGCCAAGTCAAAAGGGACGGAATACCGTGTCACACACGCCCCACGCCCTCGGCTCTGATGTGTCCTGCAGTCCCTTCATTACAACAGGCGCCATTGGGGCACTGAGTATTGAAGGTTCCACCCACTTTCGGAAAAATCTGCTGGAAGGCAGGCCACTTCCCCAATAATCCTGGCTTTTATACTATTAGTCCCGGAGTGCAGGGGCAAAGGATGGCAGACGTGGCTGTTTCTCATGGAGCTCGACTGTAGTGGGTTCCCGGCACGGCCAGCATGGAGGTAGCTGTCTGTGCTGGGCCTTGATGAAATGAGCAAGAAGCAAGCAGCTGGCAGGATGGGGGAGGGAGCAGAAAGAGCCCCTTACTGGGTATGGAGCTGGAGAGAGTGGTTGAGTTCGAGGTCAGGAACAGTTGGGCAGTGACTTGGCCCTCACTTCTGATCCACCAGCTGGACAATGTAGTGGTTAAGGGTTGAAACTCTCTATAAAGGTTGGGCACTACCTGACCATATCTGCCCCTGGACAAAGGCTACGATTACATAATCAGGTGACTGAAGAGAGCAACCCGGTGTGTGATACATGCGTCTCTTCATACGCTAAATCACCCCAATCTGCATCACCATCATAGTCAGTCCTCGCACATATCACTCCTCTCCGAGCTGAGAGTTCACTTTGCAGATTTTCCATCTGTTTTAAACACTTGCGATCAGCGCAGCCTTTCTTCTCAGCTGCCGATTTCTTCATGACATTCGTAACAGCCGTAAATCCCGACCCTGACTTATCCTTTCTCTAATTCTGTATCCGCCTGTTTATACTCCTCTTCAGGTTTCTCATTTTCTCTTGTTAACGCTTTCACACTGAGCCTGAAACTGACTCATGTGGATCAAATTCCCCTGAACCTGCTCCGTCAGAATTTCTAACTCTTCCCTACACTTACACAATTCCTCTGCCAGTTTCAGTATTTTCTCTCTTCACTTCCGTTACTTCATCCAACAAACATTCCATCATAACAATTTTAATCCCTTGTAATTTCTTTAATTTATTTTTACTAACTGTTTTCCACAATTCTTCCTCCAGAGTCCAGGACCATCGACTCTCAAACTTTCCTAACCACTCCTCATAATCTGACCATTTCCTTCATAATTAACCATGAAAGTAATCTCTGAAATCCTCTGAATCCCTGGGTTCTTCCTGTCCTTTCCCCTTCACATTTTAATATCCTAACCTACAGTGTGGTTCAACTCGTCACCAGGTTCCCAGACCACTTTTCTTTCTTTCCGAGTGCAGCCCAGGGCGCAAAAATATGTTCACCGTTCATCAACTAGATCAGTTTGGAAACTCACCAGGCAACTCTTAATTAATCACAGCTCGCATTTTATTTTTCCTGCTCAAACAACAAAGTAACTATGTTGACCCCAAGCTAACAGCTTTAAAAATGAATTCCAGGGCTCCCTCTGTAGTAATACACACCTTGACCACTTCTCAACTTCACAACACTGAAACAGGGGATCCCATTTTGTCCAAATGATCGATCATTTCTTCTCCAGACCCTTCCGTGGGGGTTCTTCCTTGTGATAGTCAGTCTCAGGAGTTATTATACCTTTGCATTTGAAACTCTTTACTTGTTTTGAAACAAGCTTTATTTGAAAGATTTGAAACAACTCTTATCAGTTTAGAGGACGCATCTCATTCTTGTTGGCTGAAGTCTATCAGGCTGATGACTAACAGATTTTCATTGGATGTAGTCCAAGGGCTAAACAACTTCATGCCAAAGGTAATTTCTTTTGTTCTCTTCTACTATGGTTCCAAACAGACAAACTGTGTCGCTCAGACTCTCAGCAAAAATATCGAGATTCCTTCTGCAGAACTGCCCCTGTACGTAATACACACTTTACCTCAGAGTGACTTCAGGTTCAGAGAGAAGGAGATTACTTCTGCAAACCTGACAGTGTACATAATACACAGATAATGTGAGAGTGATTTTAGGCTTACAATGGGAATACCAGTAAATTCTTGTGTTCAGTTGATCTGATTAGGTTATCCCATAGCAATCAGTTCACGAAATGGGGGTTAAAGAGCAGCTTCACAAAATGGCAGCCTCTATTCCTTCGACCTCATGGCAAAAACACAGACAATTGAACACTCTACTTCCACTGTCATTGACCCATTCGCGTTCGATGCTTTCTTACATATGTTAATTCATTCAGACAGTGGTGCATTTTGGTGCAGAGCAGTCAGGATGGGATGCTCCTCCAGTCAGATGTGGGAACTCTGGACATCCGACAGTTTTCCGATGACTATTTGCAGGAAGTGCACCCAATCACATCGCCTGACTGACTGGTTCAGGGAGTTGGATGTACTCAGGATCATTCGGGAGCCTGAAGATACTATCAATGAAGAGATGGCCACACCCAGAGTACAAGCTTCGGACAGGAGAAGCGTGACCACCAGCAGAGGTAAGGGTCATTAGGAAGTCAGTGCAGGGCTGTCCTGTGGGCATTCTCCTCAGCAGAACACCTTGTTGGATACTGCTGAGTGGGTGGGGAGTTGATCCATTGGGGCATGGAAGCAACAGAAAGGCCGGCAACTGTCCACTCTAAAGCTTAACAGGGATGTGTAAATTTTGGCCTTGTGGCAGTTATAGGAGATGATAGTCAGGGGAGAGAAAGGAGATTCTGTTGATGTGGACAGGATTTAAATTAGAACTGATTTCTGCGTCACAGATCCAAACCATTAAACGGGAACATTAGCCGAGGAATACCTCCCACGCCCAGTGACCAGAGTGCAGAACTGGGTTTGTTAAACAGCAGCAGTAATTGCCGAGTTCGGCACCAACATTCACTTTTGAACTTGATTCAGCACCTGTGATGGTGAAATATCCAGCCTGTAGCCTGTCGCCTGTTTAAACAGTTTCCCCAGTGTGAACTCGGTAGTGCGTCACAAGGTGGGATGACTGAGAGAATCTCTTCCCAAATTGGGAGAAGGAAATGGCCTCTCCCCAGTGTGGACTCGTCGGTGTGTCTGTAAGTCGGATGACTGACTGAATCTCTTTCCACAATCAGAACAGGCGTACGGTCTCTCCCCAGTGTGAATACGCTGATGTATCATCAGTTGAGATGACTGAATAAATCCCCTTCCACTGTCTGAGCAGGTGAACGGCCTCTCCCCAGTGTGGACTCGTTGTTGCACCTTCAGTTGATATGACCGAATAAACCCTTTCCCACAGTCTGAGCAGATGAACAGCCTCTCCCCAGTGTGAATTCGCTGATGTGTCTTCAGTTCAACTGACCGAGTAAATGCCTTCCCACAGTCTGAGCAGGTGAACGGCCTCTCTCCAGTGTGGACTCGCTGGTGCACCTGCAGGCCAGATAAATGAATAAATCTCTTCCCACATTCAGAGCAGGAAAATGGCCTCTCCCCAGTGTGAATCCGGTGATGTAACATCACTTGAGATGACCGAGTAAATGCCTTCCCACATTCTGAACAGGTGTACGGCCTCTCTCCAGTATGAACTCGCTGGTGGGCCTGTAGCCTGGATGAGTCAGTGAATTTCTTCCCACAGTCTGAGCAGGTGAACGGCCTCTCCCCAGTGTGAATTCTCTGATGCACCTTCAGTACAGATGAATGAGTGAATCATTTCCCACAGTCTGAGCAGCTGAACGGCCTCTCCCCAGTGTGAACTCGCTGATGTACCTTCAGTTGAGATGACCGAATAAACCCTTTCCCACAGTCTGAACAGGTGAATGGCCTCTCCCCAGTGTGAGTTCGCTGATGTATCTTCAGTTCAGATGACCAAGTGAATCCCTTCCCACAGTCTGAGCAGGCGAATGGCTTCTCCCCAGTGTGAAGTGACTGGTGTCTCCGCAGTTGCGATGACTGAGTGAATTCCTTCCCACAGTCTGAGCAGGTGAACAGCTTCTCACCAGTGTGAACTCGCTGGTGTGTCAGTAGGCTGGATGACCGAGGGAATCCCTTCCCACAATCAGCGCAGGTGAACGACATCTTATCAGTGTGAACTCGCTGTTGTGCATGCAGGTGAGATGAGTGAGTGAAGAGTGAATCCCTTCCCACAGTTCTTTGACAATTCATAAATCAAATATCAGATGTAGTAAACCCCTTGCACAATCAATGTAGTTGAAGAACTGATCTCCAGTGAACAAATGCTGATGTGTTCTCAGCTCCCCGGTTCCAGTGGATTTCAGTGAGTTACAACAGAAAACTTCATTTCAGACACAAAGCACCTTTCCAGCTGTGATGACAAAATTCTTCATCTCCAAGGATCAACAGTGATACTTTGTTAAATATCTAGTAACTCCTTAAATATCTGGGCAGAGACAGCAAACTGACATGTTGTTCTGTTTAAAATTCCTGTACACAATTTTTGTCATTTCTAACCTGTAAAGAAGATTTACAAAAGACACCAATGAATGAAAGTCATCATTCAGAGAAGTGTATGGTCATCCACTTTGTTAGAGGCAATGAGAGTGCAGACTGTTTACTCAATAGAGAGGAAATAATGTTGAAGAGTAGGAGAATATAAAAGCAAGGATGTATTGTTGAGTATTTATAAAGTGTGGCCTCACTTGGACTGTTGAGAGCAGATTCAGGCCCCTTAAGTAGAACAGATGTACTTACATTGCAGAGCGTTCAAAGGAAATTTACAAAAATATTTCAGGATTTATAAGGTTTGTCTGATGAAGAACATTTGATGGCTCGGGGCCTCTACTCACTGGAGTTCAGAATAATGAAGGGGCCCTCATTGAAATCTATCGAACATTGAAAAGTCTCGATATAGTGGATGTGGAGAGTATGTTGACAAGAGTGGGGGAGTCGAAAACCAGAGGACGCAGCATCAAAATCGAGCTTTGTTCTTTCAGAATGGAGATGAGGAGGAATTTCTTTAACCGGAGCGTGGTGACTCTGTGGGATTTGCTGCTATGAGTTGCACTGGAGTCCAGGTAATTGGGTATATTTTCAGGAAGAGGGTGATGGATTCTTGATTAGTCAGGGCAGGAAGGGATATAGGGAGAAGGCAGGAGAGTGTGGCTGAGATGGAAATGCATCAGGTGTAATGAAATGGTGGAGCAGACTCGATGGGCCAAAGGACCTCATTCTGCTCCTGTATCTGATTAATTTTCACAGCCGATATATTATGAAATAATTTTAATCTCCTTTCTGAACTCTGACATCACACTGTTACAGCGAGGATCAACCCAAGTTGGGGGAAAAACTCTCCTTCCAACTGCTCATGATGCCGGCAACTGGTCTGTCCATCTAATTCCCCAACAGATTTCCTGTCTGTGTGAGAATGGGAATTTCAATCTGTGACTTAGCTCAGGCTGATTCCTTCCATTAGTATTATTCTCTGTCCCATATTATTCCGAGCTCCGCAGTGACTGAAATGTTCCCACACAGACAGCCTTTGCTGCTGCACAGCTGGTGTTTTGTTGATGCCGTGCTGTTTTCATGATGTTTAAACATTTAACTTTCAGACAAATGCTCGGTCCAAACGTTCTGAGAAAAATAAATTAGAGAAAACATTGGTATTATTTCAAGTTCTGGTCGTATACGACAGCACTACAAAGAGCATGTGATGTTACATGGCAAACCCTGGAGAGTTTCAAATTACTCTGCCCCTCTGCACAGGTGATTGACGGTGGACAGCCCATCAGAGGCAATGCCAATGAACATGATGGGGAGGGCAGTCCTTGTTCTCATTGGAGTGTGGCATATTTGTGATGAGAACGCTACAGGTCACTTGTTACCCAGGCCAAAGGTAATTGGTATCATTATGTACCCAAAGCGAGTGGTACTAAACAAGTTCTCACAGGTAGAAAGGTCCAGATCAAGATGGAACAAAGGTGATTCCCACAAGGACTAAAGCTGTCCATCGTGCGCACGCGCGAAACGCCCGCGACCCTTACGCATGCGCATGTGATCGTCTGGTCGCTGACGGCGATTTCTGGAACTAACAGGAGAAAGTCTGCAAATGCTGGAAATCCAAAGCGACTCACACAAAACGCTGCAGGAACTCAGCACTTCAGGCAGCATCTATAGAAAATTATAAACAGACGGCGTTTTTTGGCAGAAAGCCTTCTGCAGGGCAGAGAAGCACGGGGGAAGGTGCCAGAAGAGAAATGTGGTGGGGGAGGGGAAGAGGCGAGCTGGAATTTGATGCCGGGTGGGTGGGGAAGGTCAAGAAAGGGTGGGCTGGAGAATAAAGAATCTGATAGGAGGGGAGAGTGGACCAGAGAGAGGACGTGAGGAGGGTCCCGGGAGGAGTGTAGGAAGGTGAGAAGTACAAGGTCAGAGTGGGGCATAGAGGAGGGTGACGGTAATTTGTTCTCCTGAGTGGAAATCGATGTTCATGCCATCAGATTGGAGGGTACCCAGACAGAATATAATGTGTTGCTCCTCCACGGGGAGAGGAGCTCATCTTGGCACAAGAGGAGTCCACGGATCGACACGGCGGAACAGGACTGGGAATGAAGAATTAAAATGCTTGCTGACTGGTAAGTCAGACTTGTGGAGGATGGTGCGAAGTTGCTCCTAATTGATGACTGCACCCTCAGGGTGGCGGAGCAACAACTTATATTCTGCCGTGGTACCTTCAGACGAGATGAACGAGTGTACCAGTCTTGTCTGTTTGAATCCAGAGCCCAAGAAAAGCTCTCTTTCGTGTCTCAGTGGTCTTTGACCCCCTGAAGAACTGTTTCTGAGTGACAGCTAAGATCCACCTGCAATTCCTCGGCCCACTTTTCCAACTGGTCCCGATCCCACTGTAACCTTAGACAACCCTCACTTTCTCCACACACCGGTTTTGGTGACATCCACAACCTCACTAATTGTTTGATCTGCATTCTCCAAATAATTAACATACATCATTGTCCAGTTGTAAGCGGATGAATTTACTTTCTCTTTCATCTCCCAGGGGGACGAGACTGCCTGGATCCGGGGTGGGGGGGGTGGGGTGCAGGGAAACACGGGCTTTCAGTGTCTGAGCCGGTGAGGAAGCCGTAAGTGGCCAGCCCACAAGACAAGACAGCAGATCCCCTTGGCAATCAAACCGACCCTCATCAGGCCTTTCACTCCGTGTCCAATCCCCCTCTCAGTGCGAATCGCCACTGCGACTCCTTCAATGGGGCGAATCGCCACTGCGACTCCTTCAATGGGGCGACTGAGTCGTGCAGACGGTGTGAAACCACCTCATTTGCGTCGGGACCATTTCCATTCCACCCATACCCAGGCAAAGGAGCTGGTTTTAAATTTGTTTTTACATTGGTTTATTTCTGATTTTAAAAGTTGTCATTTCTGTGTACTGATGTCTGTTTGTCATCCTGAGCAGTTCTGCCTGAAGTTGTTTGGCCTGATTGTTTCTTGGTGAAATTTGACAATGGCGTCTCCCCGGGTTTGGACCTTCATGTCCGTAACCCAACAGGAACCGTCCCTGCTCCCACTCCAGGCTCAGCTGAGAGTGACTGTACTGGCACTGGAGACGGCCCAGTCCCTGACCTCCCAGACTGCACCGTCGGGTAAACCCCGTTACGACTGATACCAGGACATCCCAGAATAAAGGACGAGCCCTTGTCTGGCATCTGCTGGCTCTGACATATCTCTACCCACCCGTACAAGTACAACACTAACACACCCCGCCCCCAGCGCCGACACCTACCGTCAGTGGGTCCATCACCAGGGACACACATCATGTTCTCTGGCGGCAACAAACCAGCCCGAAGACCCCGGTCTCCGGTTGGCAGCAGCTCATTTGAGGGACCCGCCATTTGGGCTCCACCTCATTCGGGGGCAGACGTTGTGGGTGGGTGAAGCTCATTTCACACTCCTGTGACCCTCTGAGTGAAGAGGTATCCCCTCATGTGCCCCATAAACTCCCCATCTTTCACCCCTAACCCCCTGTCAAGTATCTCTCTGCTGAGACTCACAGAACACAATCCCAACACTGAGTGTTGCTTCATCAAGCAGCTTTATTCTTTATTACCTGCCGGGGGTAAGTTCACCTCCATTCTCACCAGGGATGGGAGGGGACTTCAAACACAGCGTTTACAAAATATTCCTTCTGTCTCCTCGTTTCGGTCACATGTAAGAGTAAAATAATCATAATCTGATTATTATTACTCTAATGGTTATTCCATAATGTAAAACCGTATTCTCTCATCCAGATTCCAAAAATGGCTTCCTGAGGGATTATCATTGCGGAAATGTACAATGTAAACCAGTATCCCACCATCGTCCCAGAGTCCCAAATGGCCACCGGCTTCCTGAGGGGTTATCATTGTGGAACTGTTCAATGTAAATCAGTATCCCACCATCGTCCCAGAGTCCCAAATGGCCAGTGGCTTCCTGAGGGGTTATCATTGTGGAACTGTACAATGTAAACCAGTATCCCACCATCGTCCCAGAGTCCCAAATGGCCACTGACTTACTGAGGGGTTATCATTGTGGAACTGCTCTCCCACTTCTCTCATTCTATCTGCTGCCTCTCAAATATAATCCATCAGGTGAGTTACATTTTCAGATTTGTCTGGTGTGTTGGTGCAACACTCTTGTCCAATTAAAGCACACATATCCCAATTTTTATCTAATATAAAGTCTCGGGTGGCTGGAAAACGATGCTGGAGAGGCAGTGACGGGAGACAAAGAAATGGTAGACAGACTGAATAAGTGTGTTGTGTCTGTCTTCACAGAGGAAGACACCAGCAGAATGGTGGGACTTCCGGGTGTCAGGAGTCAGAAGTGTGCAAAGTTACCAGAACCAGAGTGAAGGTTCTTGAGGAACTGGAAGGCCAAGTTAGATAAGTCACGTGACCCAGATGGTGTACACCCCGGCTTTCTGAAAGAGGTGGCTAAAAAGATTGTGGCCCCATTAGTAATGAACATTCAGGAATCACAATGTTCCGGAATGGTTCCTCAAGAATGTAATATTGCCAATGTCACACCACTTTTCAAGAAGGGAGAGAGGCAGAAGAAAGGAAACTATAGGCCAGTTAGTCTGTCCGCAGTGATTGGGAAGATGTTGGAGTCGATTATTAATGATGAGGTCTGAGAGTACCGTGTCACAAGATAAAATAGGCCACAGTCAGCATGGTTTCCTGAAGGGAAAATCTTGCCTGACCAACCTGTAGAAATTATTTTAAGAAATAACAAGCAGGACAGACAAAGGAGAATCGATTGATGTTGTTCACCTGGATTTTCAGACGGCTTCTGACATGATGCCACACACGAAACTGCTTTAACAACCCACGAGCCCATGGTATTACCGGAAAGATTCCAGCATGGACAAAGCCGTGGCTGACTGAGAGGAAGCAAAGAGTGGGTGTAAAGGGAGCCTTTTGATGAGTGGGTTCCACAGTCGTCAGTGTTGGGACTGATACTCTTTCTGTTAAATGTCACTGATGTGCATGATGAAATTGATGACCTTGCTGCAAAGTTTACAGGTACTATGAAGATGGTTGAGGGTCAGGTCGTTTTGAGGAAATAGAGAGACTATGGAAGGTCATCAACAGATGAGGAGAATGGGCGAAGAAGTGGGAGATGGAATTCAGTGTCAGCAAAGGGTATCAGCATGCACTTTGGTAGAAGAAATGAAAGGGCTGACTATTTTCCAAATACTTCCTAAAGGTCAATTTGCAGATTGAGTCTGTGGTGAAGAAGGCAAATGTAATGTCAGAATTCATTTCAAGAGGAATTGAATATAAACGCAGGGATGTAATGTTGAAATTTTTGTAAGCACTGGTGAGGCCTCACTGGGAGTACTGTGAGCAGTTTTGGACTCATCTGAGAAAAAGATGTGCTGAAACTGGAGAGTATCCAAAAGAGGTTCACGTAAATGATTCCCAAATTAAATATGTTGTCATATGAGGAGTATTTGATGGCTCTGGGCCTGTGTTGAGTGGAATTCAAAAGAATGAGAGCAGACCTAATTGAAATATATCAAATAGTGAAAGGATTTTAAAGTGAATACGGAGAGGATGTTTCCTATTTTGGGACAGTCTAAGACCAAAGGACACAGCCTCAGAATAGAGGGGTGTCTTTAGAATGGAGATGAGGGGGAATTTCTTTAGCCAGAGAGTAATGAATCTATGGATTCTATGGATAGTGAATCATAGGCAGCTGTGGAGGCCAAATCTTCATGTACATTTAAGGCAGAGGTTGATAGTTTCTTGACTGGTCAGGGCATGATGGGCTACCAGAAGAAGGCAGGGGATTGGGGCCAAGAGGGAAATTGGATCCGCTAAAATGAAATGGCGGAGAAGACTCGATGGGCCAAATGGCCTAGTTCTGCTCCTATATCTGATGGTCTTATGGCAATCATCAGCAAGAGCCAGGAGCTAATTATTGACTTCAGGAGGAGGAACCAGGAGATCTGTGAGCCTGTCCTCATCAGAGATCAAAGGCGGAGAGGGTCAGCAACCTTAAATTCCTCAGTGGCATCACTTTCCAGGATGTGTCTTGAGCCCAGCATGGAAGTGTAATTACGAAGAAAGCACAGCAACATCTCCATTTCCTTAGAAGCTTGCAAAGATTCAGCATGACATCTACAACCTTGACTAACTTCTGCAGGTGTGTGTGGAGAATATGTTCAGTGGTTGCATCATGGCCTGGTATGGAAACACCAAAGCCCTTGAAAGGAAAATCCTGCAGAAAGTAGTGGATACGGCCCAGTACATCACGGGTAAAACCCTCCCCACCACTGCGCACATTTCTCTGGTGTGCTGTCATAGGAAAGCTACAACTATCATCAAGGAACCCACCATGTGAAACATGATCTCTTCTCACTGATGCCATCAGGAAGAAAGTGCAGGAGTCTCTGGACCCACACCACCAGGTTCAGGAACTGTTATCACCCTTTAAACATCAAGTTCTTCAAACAGAGGAGATAATCTTACTCAAATTCAATTGCTCCATCACTGAACTGTTCCTATAACCCATGGACACATTCACAGATTCTTCATCACCTGTTCATGGTAATTATTTATTACTTTTTTTTTCTTTTGTATTTGCACAGTTTGTTGTCTTTTGCACATTGTATTTTGTCTACAATGTTGGGTTCGGGCTTTCATTGATTCAATCATGATTCTTTGAGTTACTGAGTTTGTCCGAAAAAAAAATATCTCAGGATTGAACATGGTGACATGCGTAAAAATCGATAATAAACTTACTTTGTAAATTTTGAATTCTACATTTAAATTACTCTCTCAAACACACATGTGCTTTGTAATTTCTAAAGGTTCAGCATCGACTGGCTAAATGATTTGGCTCTGATCAGAATGATCGTCCCATCACAATGACCCCTCTTCTGAGGTACCCCAGCTACAGGAAAGATTCCTGAATCAAACTGGGATCACTGTTTCAAGCGTGTACGCACACACACAGACACACAGCTGTGATGAAGAGCTTTGAGGGGGTTGGTCCTGACTGGAATCAACTCCTGTCTGTGCATGGACCTGGACCCACTGCAATTTGCCGATCACCACAATCTGTCTACAGCAAATGCAATCTCACAGGCTCTCTTCTCAGCCTTAGATCACCCGGACAAAAGCAATGCACAAGTCAGGCTGCTGATTACAGCTCAGCGTTCAACACAATCAGACCCTCAATTGTAATCAACAAGCTCCAAAACCTGGGCCTCTGCACCTCCTTCTGCAACTGGATCCTCACCAGGAGACCCCAGTCTGTGTGGATCAGAAATAACATCTCCTCCTTGCTGACAATCAATACCGGCACAACTCAACAATGCGTGCTCAGCCCACTGCTCTACTCTCTCTGCACCACGTCTGTGTGTCTAGACTCATCTACAAACTTGCTGACAACCCAACTATTGTTGGTGGAATTTCAGACGGTGACGAGGAGGAGTACAGGAGTGAGATAGATCAGCAAGTTGAGTGGTGTCGCAGCAACAACCTTGCACTCAGCATCATGAAGACAAAGGAATTGATTGTGGATCCAGGAAGGGGAACTCGAGGGAGCACACACCAGTCCTCATTGTGGGATCAGAAGTGAAAAGGGTGAGCAGTTTCCATTTCCTGCCTGTCAACATCTCTGAGGAACTATCCTGGGCCCAACATATTGATGCAGTTACAATGAAGGCACAACATCCGCTATATTTCATTCGGAGATTGAGGGGAATCGGTCTGTCACTAAAGACACTTGCAAATTTCTACAGATGTACTGTGGAGAGCATTCTAACTGGTTGCATCACTGCCTGGTGTGGAGAGGCCACTGCACCGGATTGGAAAATCCTGCAGAAAGTTGTAAACTCAGCCAGCTCCTTCATGGGCACCACAGCATCCAGGACACATTCAAAAGATGAGGCCACAAAAAGGTGGCATCCATCATTACGGACCCCCATCACCCAGGACATGCCTTCAGCTCATTGCTACAGGACCGTGAAGAGACACTCAATGTCTCAGGAACAGCTTCTTCCCTCCACCGTCAGATTTCTAAAAGGACAATGAACTCTCGAATACTTCCTCAGTATTTTCCCTCACGTTTGCCACTACATTTCAAATTTAATTTTATAAATACTTGTTCTAATTTATAGTTTTTATTACTATGTATTGCAATGTACTGCAGACACAAAGGAACAAATTTCACCACATATGCGGATGATATTAAACCTGATTCTGATACACCAACACACACAGCTGGGCTCAGAATACAACACTCCCACATTCCTCCCTTTGTGACACCCTGCTTGCTCCATGGCCCCCGGTATGAAGCTCAAACTGTTGCAACACCTGCCCTTTAAATTCATGGCTGAGGCTGTGTTGTGTCTGTTCACTGTTTGAGTTCGATATTAAATGAAGAGCATTGAATGGGAAGTAAGGTTTGAATAGAAGAATAACGATCTCCTCTGAAGGTATATGGGGTCCTGGTGAGAGCGTACATGGAACACTGCACAGGTCTGGTCTCCCTCCCGGAGTCAGCTTGTGGGATGAACGGAATGAAGGGATTTCCCAGATTGATTTAGGAGGTGAGGTAGTGTCCTTGGAGAGATTATACTAACCGGGCCTGTCTCAGAATTAGAGAAATAAAAGGCCGTCTGACTGAGACAGACAGAGTCTCACAGGGTATTGACAGTGTTGAGGGAGAAATGATGTTTCCTTTGGCTGTGGTGAGGAATGGGGGTCACAGAATCCGAGTACACCTCAGCACGACTGAAATGAGGAGGAATTTCCTCATCCAGAGGGCAGTGAAACTTTGGAATTTTCTCCACAAGGTTTCTAAATTTGAAGGACAAATTTTAGGGCTCTGCGATGCTGGGAACGTTGCGTGAAAGTGGCGCTGAGGTCAAAGATCAGGCATGTTCTGTGTGAAAGGCGGAAAAGACGGAAAGTCTGTTTATTTGTTCCTAAAGTCCGAGTTTACCTTTGCGCCTGGTTCTCCCTTGACCTTCAGCCTGTCCTTTTGCACAGGGGAGCGCTCACACACCGGAGTTCCATCGGCAGCCGCTGCGGGCCAGCTCCCGGATCCCAGCAGCAGGAGATAGGACCGGGAGGAAACTCCGGACAACAGGCCCCGATCCACGGCGGGTAAAGACCGGGCACCCCCTGTGTGATTGAAACATCTCACGGTGTCTCCGCCCGAATCTTCACCTCCACCATCGGAAGGATTCAAAACTCCGGCCGCTGTTGCAGCCTTTACCCGGGGATCTGCTCCCAATCTCGGGTCTCTCACCGGGTCCACTCGTTCCCGGTTCCAAACTTCGGTCCGCCCAGCATCCCACCCACTGACACTCCTCAGCCAATGGAGGCAAGAGTCTCCCAGTGGTGTTCTCTGATTGGCTGTGAGTGTGTCCGAGGACGGGCTGCTGCCGGTTGCTGGATATGTCAGTCAAGGTTTGATATCAGAAACAAAACAAGTTCCCAAAGGCTCAAAGTTCAAAGTAAAATTAGTAAACCCAGATAAGACATTTTCAAAACAGAAAGTAAAATCCACATTAATATAATGATCTATAAATTGACAAACATCAACCCAAAATGTTTTAACATATTCACAATCCCAAAACAGATGAAAAAAATCCTCTGGTTATAAACCACAAAAATAACAGTTAGTTTCAATATCAGAATTAACCCGTCAGATAAACACTATTTGGATAATATCTATGCATAGTTTTAAATAAGCCCCAAATACTCCTCCACCTCAGATTACCCAAGCGACTGTTCCAAAAACTAACAGTGTACATATAAGTCACCACATACAACACCTACAAACATACAGAGCAAAGCTACAGAACGGTAACTATATCTGGATCACTGAAAGATCAGCCAGAGTGCAGAAGACAACAAACTTCGCCAATGCAAATAAACAACGAGAACATGAAATAATGGCAGCGGCTGCCGATAGATGTCCGGTGCTCTCAGCTCTCCCTGTTCAATCTGACAGGACAAAAAACAGTGAGGCGCAAAGGTAAACTCGTGTTTCAGAAAATAAGAAATAGAGAAGGTGTGGCCATTCGTCCCCTTGCGCCTCTTCTGCCCTTTACTCAGAACATGCTTGACTTTTGACCTCAGCACCACTTTCCTGCAACTTCCCATCACCGCTGAGCCCCAGGATATGTCCATTCAATTCCGAAACCTTGTGGAGATAATTGCAGTGATTCAGTGCACTCTGGGTGAGGAAATTACTCCTCATCTCAGCCCTGCTGAATTGTTCTCGGATTTTGAGTCTGTGCCCGCTGGTTCCACACCTTATGGGAAACATCATTCCAGCCCTTCCGCTGTAAATATCCTGTGAGATTGTATTTCTCTAATTCTGAGACAGGAATGCGATCTGTCTCTGTCAAACCACCTCCTATTTCACTCATTTTGAGACAGTCCCAGTACGATGATTTGTTGTGGGAACCTCTCGATGGACAGCAGGTGAGTGCAGTTGTCCTGTGTTGTTCCACACCCTGATGGTTGAGGGGTAGTAACTGTTCCTGACCCTGGTGGGGCGAGTCCTGAGGCTCTTGTACCTTCTACCTGATCACAGCAGTGAGAAAAGAGCCTGCCTGTGTGGTGAGCCTGATCACAGCTGCCTGTATCACCGTCCCCTCTGACCTGTCCTATCCGGGACCAAAGAGATTGTGGAGAGTAAATGTGGTACTCTGTCGAGTATCACTGTGATCCGTCCCCTCGGGCCTGTCCTATCCGGGACCAAAGGGATTGTGGAGAATAAATGTGGTACTCTGTCGAGTATCACTGTGATCCGTCCCCTCGGGCCTGTCCTATCCGGGACCAAAGGTATTGTGGAGAGTAAATGTGGAACTCTGTCGAGTATCAGTGTGACAAGTGTCCTCTTCATCTGCACCATACGCACGATCCTGTTACCCGTTCTGGGTTATTCGTCAGGACCCGAACTCCATCTCCTCTCTACCGGATCTCTGTGCTCACTCTCACTTTTCCCCAGTCCCGTTAAAGAGTCAATTGTGCTCCATATTCATCAGAATTTATGTCACCCGGGGCCAGGTCTGACATGGCGAATTGAGATTAGTTAACTTACAGGAGTGGGCAGGCTTGGGTCTGAGAAGGTTTAGAAAAGTCTGCACTGGCAGCTGGACACACTGATCTGTCCAGGGGTTTGCCGGCATTGGAATCTCACGTATCCTTAAAACGAGCTATAAAGTACGCAAGGGATTCTCCTTTTTTCTGTAGTTATCGGGTACATTCACCAAAATCCGCTTCCAGTCGTGCTGTCATTCAAATGGGTTCCCTTACCTCAGCGACCCACCGTGCCAGGGCTTGTATTACATCAGCCCCACTGGTGGCTTCCGGTCACCTTCGGGCGTCTGCCTGGGAAAGGGGAACCCACTCCCTGTCCCTGCCCGAGAGTTTCCATATACAACCCTGAGGAGTGGCACAAGTCCCCTGACAGGGTCAGGAAAGGGGAACCCACTCCCTGTCCCTGTCCGAGAGGTTCCATATATAACCCTGAGGAGTGGCAGAGGACCCCGGGCAGGGTCTGGAAAGGGGAACCCACTCCCTGTCCCTGTCCGAGAGGTTCCATATATAACCCTGTGGAGTGGCACAAGTCCCCGGGCAGGGTCTGGAAAGGGGAACCCACTCTCTGTCCCCGTCCGAGAGGTTCCATATATAACCCTGAGGAGTGGCACAAGTCCCCGGGCAGGGTCTGGAAAGGGGAACCCACTCCCTGTCCCTGTCCGAGAGGTTCCAGATATACCCTGAGGAGTGGCACAAGTCCCCGGGCAGGGTCTGGAAAGGGGAACCCACTCCCTGTCCCTGTCTGAGAGGTTCCATATATAACCCTGAGGAGTGGTACAAGTCCCCGGGCAGGGTCTGGAAAGGGGAACCCATTCCATGTCCCTGACCGAGAGGTTCTATATATAACCCTGAGCAGTAACACAAGTCCCCGGGCAGGGTCTGGAAAGGGGAACCCGCTCCCTGTCCCTGTCCGAGAGGTTCCATATACAACCCTGAGGAGTGGCACAAGTCCCCGGGCAGGGTCCGGAAAGGGGAACCCACTCCCTGTCCCTGCCCGAGAGTTTCCATATACAACCCTGAGGAGTGCAGGCAAGTCCCCGGGCAGGGTCTGGAAAGGGGAACCCACTCCCTGTCCCTGTCCGAGAGGTTCCATATATAACCCTGAGGAGTGGCACAAGTCCCCGGGCAGGGTCTGGAAAGGGGAACCCACTCCCTGTCCCTGCCTGAGAGGTTCTATGTATAACCCTGAGGAGTGGCACGACCACGGGCAGGGTCTGGAAAGGGGAACCCACTCACTGTCCCTGTCCGAGAGGTTCCATATATAACCCTGAGGAGTGGCACAAGTCTCCGGGCAGGATCTGGAAAGGGGAACCCACTCCGTGTCCCTGTCCGAGAGGTTCCATATATAACCCTGAGGAGTGGCACAAGTCCCCGGGCAGGGTCTGGAAAGGGGAATCCACTCCGTGTCCCTGTCCGAGAAGTTCCATATATAACCCTGAGTCGTGGCACAAGTCCCCGGGCAGGGTCTGGAAAGGGGAACCCACTCCCTGTCCCTGTCCGAGAGGTTCCATATATAACCCTGAGGAGTGGCACAAGTCCCCGGGCAGGGTCTGGAAAGGGGAACCCACTTCCTGTCCCTGTCCGAGAGGTTCCATATATAACCCTGAGGAGTGGCAGAGGTCCCCGGGCAGGGTCTGGAAAGGGGAACCCACTCCCTGTCCCTGTCCGAGAGGTTCCATATATAACCCTGAGGAGTGGCACAAGTCCCCGGGCAGGGTCTGGAAAGGGGAACCCATTCCCTGTCACTGCCCGAGAGTTTCCATATACAACCCTGAGGAGTGGCACAAGTCCCCTGACAGGGTCTGGAAAGGGGAACCCACTCCCTGTCCCTGTCCGAGAGTTTCCATATCTCACCCTGAGGAGTGTTACAAGTCCCCGGGCAGGGTCTGGAAAGGGGAACCCACTCCCTGTCCCTGTCCGAGAGGTTCCATATATAACCCTGAGGAAGGGCACAAGTCTCCGGGCAGGGTCTGGAAAGGGGAACCCACTCCCTGTCCCTGCCCGAGAGGTTCCATATATAACCCTGAGGAGTGGTCGCAAGTCCCCGGGCAGGGTCTGGAAAGGGGAACCCACTCCCTGTCCCTGTCTGAGAGGCTCCATATCTCACCCTGAGGAGTGTTACAAGTCCCCGGGCAGGGTCTGGAAAGGGGAACCCACTCCCTGTCCCTGTCTGAGAGGTTCCATATATAACCCTGAGGAGTGGCACAAGTCCCCGGGCAGGGTCTGGAAAGGGCAACCCACTCCCTGTCCCTGCCCGAGAGGTTCCATATATAACCCTGAGGAGTGCAGGCAAGTCCCCGGGCAGGGTCTGGAAAGGGGAACCCACTCCCTGTCCCTGTCCGAGAGGTTCCTTATATAACCCTGAGGAGTGGCACATATCCGGGCAGGGTCTGGAAAGGAGAACCCACTCCCTGTCCCTGCCCGAGAGGTTCCATATATAACCCTGAGGAGTGGCACAAGTCCCCGGGCAGGGTCTGGAAAGGGGAACCCACTCCCTGTCCCTGTCTGAGAGGCTCCATATCTCACCCTGAGGAGTGTTACAAGTCCCCGGGCAGGGTCTGGAAAGGGGAACCCACTCCCTGTCCCTGTCCGAGAGGTTCCATATATAACCCTGAGGAGTGGCACAAGTCCCCGGGCAGTATCTGGAAAGGAGAACCCACTCCCTGTCCCCGTCCGAGAGTTTCCAGATATAACCCTGAGGAGTGGCACAAGTCCCCGGGCAGGGTCTGGAAAGGGGAACCCACTCCCTGTCCCTGTCCGAGAGGTTCCTTATATAACCCTGAGGAGTGGCACAGTCTCCCGGCAGGGTCTGGAAAAGAGAACCCACTCCCTGTCCCTGCCCTAGAGTTTCCATATATAACCCTGAGGAGTGCAGGCAAGTCCCCTGGCAGGGTCTGGAAAGGGGAACCCACTCCCTGTCCCTGTCTGAGAGGTTCCATATCTCACCCTGAGGAGTGTTACAAGTCCCCGGGCAGGGTCTGGAAAGGGGAACCCACTCCCTGTCCCTGTCCGAGAGGTTCCATACATAACCCTGAGGAGTGGCACAAGTCCCCGGGCAGGGTCTGGAAAGGGGAACCCACTCCCTGTCCCTGTCCGAGAGGTTCCATACATAACCCTGAGGAGTGGCACAAGTCCCCGGGCAGGGTCTGGAAAGGGGAACCCACTCCCTGTCCCTGTCCGAGAGGTTCTATATATAACCCTGAGCAGTAACACAAGTCCCCGTGCAGGGTCTGCAAAGGGGAACCCACTCCCTGTCCCTGTCCGAGAGGTTCCATATATAACCCTGAGGAGTGGTACAAGTCCCCGGGCAGGGTCTGGAAAGGGGAACCCACTCCCTGTCCCCGTCCGAGAGGTTCCGTATATAACCCTGAGGAGTGGTACAAGTCCCCGGGCGGGGTCTGGAAGGGAGAACTAACTCCCTGTCCCTGCCCGAGTGGTTCTATATGTAACCCTGAGGAGTGCAGGCAAGTCCCCGGTCAGGGTCTGGAAAGGGGAACCCACTCCCTTTTTCAATGAATTCAGGTAATGCCCCTGGTCCGGACGGTTATACTGCCGAATTTTTAAAATCCTTTTCTTCTGTACTTGGTCCTTGGCTTTGTAAAAATTTTAAAGATGCGTTAACTGTAGGTAAATAACCACAAACTTTTTATGATGCCTCCATTTCTCCAATTCTTCAAAAAGATAAAGACCCCACTGAATGTGAATCCTATCGGCCAATATCCTTGCTGAATACGGATTCTAAGATTTTTCCTAAAATTCTTGCCACCAGATTAGAAAATGCATTACCTCAAATTATCTCGGAAGATCAGACCAGATTTATTAAAAACTGTTATTCATCTTTTAACATTACAAAATTTATTAATATAATTTATAGTTCTTCATCTAAAATACCAGAATGTCATTTTTTTAGATGCTGAAAAAGCGTTTGATAGAGTTGAATGGCTATATTCGTTTTATACATTGCAGAATTTTAATTTTAGCTTGAAATTTATATCATGGATTAAATTAATGTATTATAAACCTTTGGCTTTGTTTCTTACCGATAATCAAAGACCTCCTTTTTTTCAGTTGTCCCGTGGGACCAGGCAAGGTTGCCCTTTAAGTCCTCTATTATTTGACATTGCTTTGGAACCTTTAGCCGTTGCCATTCGTGAATCACCTAATATTTTTGGTATTACCCGTGGGTAAGGGACTTATAATTTATTATTATATGCTGATGATTTGTTACTATACATATCTGACCCTGAGAGATCTATTCCTGCTGTTTCATCCTTGCTTGCTCAGTTTAGTAGCTATTCTGGCAAAAAAAACTGAATTTTAATAAGTGTGAATTATTTCCATTAATTATGCAAGTTCCAATTTATAAACACTTACTGTTTTAAGTTGTCACAGATCATTTTACTTATTTGGGTATTAAAATTACCAAGAAACATAAGGGTTTATTTAAAGTTAATTTTTTACCTTTAATTGATCAAATCAAGCAACTTGTTACCAGGTGGTCCCCATTATCTCTGTCATTGGTCAAATTAATACTATCAAGATGATATTATTACCCAAATTTTTATATTTATTCCAAGCATTACCAATTTTAATTCCTAAATCTTTTTTTGATATTATTGACTCCAAAATATCCTCGAATGTATGGCAGAATATAAATCCTAGATTAAGTAAAAAATATTTACAAAGCCTAAGAAGGAAGGTGGTTTTGCTTTGCTAAACCTGAGATTTTACAATTGGGCAGTTAATATTCAATATTTAATATTTTGGACACAAGAATTGGTCGTAGTACCTTGCCCACAATGGGTAAATTTGGAGTGTAAATCTGTACAAGACTTCTCATTGTTTTCTATTTTAGGATCTTCGCTTCCTTTTGCTTTATCTAAACCAAATAAACAAATAGCTAATCCTATAGCTAAACATATATTAAGAATATGGTTTCAGTTTCATAAATTCTTTGGCTTGAATAATCAAGCCCTATTATATCTAAATTCTTTTTCCAGCCCTCTTTTATGGACTAAGCCTTTGTGTTATGGAAAACAAAAGCTACAACATGTTTTCGTGATCTATTTTTAGATAACAGTTTTATGTCCTTTGAACAGCTATCCAGACTAAAACTCTTTTTTTTTTTCAGATACCAGCAAGTTAGAAATTTCTTGAATGTGAGTATTTTCTGCAATTATGTCCAATGGATATTATAGAAAAAATTCTGGCTCTGAATCCTTGCCAGAAGGGTTAAGTAGCCATCATTTATCATATGATCATGAAAATACAGCCAGGAGTATCAGAAATAATTAAGAAGGAATGGGAAAAAGAACTTCACTCTCTTATACCCACAGTGCAGTGGGAGAAAATTTTACAATTAGTCAACTCTTCTTCTATTTGTGCTAAACATGCCTAATACAATTTAAGGTTGTTCATAGGGCTCACATGTCCAAGGATAAACTCGCTCAATTTTATTCTTATGTTAATCCAACCAGTGACAGATGTCAGTCTGAAGTCACTTCATTGACCCACATGTTCTGGTCTTGCCCCTATTTTCAAAATTACTGGAAAGATATTTTTGGTATTATTTCAACAGTTCTGAATATCAAATTGCAACCGCATCCTATTACTGCAATTTTAGGTTTACCAATGGTGGATAATAGTCGTTTATCCCCCCCCCCCCCCAGCTTGGCGGATAATTGCATTTGTTACATTAATGGCGAGAAGATCTATCCTACTGAATTGGAAATAAATTAGTCCTCCAACTATATTTCAGTGGTTTTCTCAAACTATTTCTTGTTTGAGTTTAGAAAAAATTACAAGTGTTGTCTTTGACCCTTCAGTTAAATATGAAGAAACTTGGAGACCATTTATTCAACATTTTCATATAAGCTAAACTGACTTTTCCTAAACCTTACTTTTAATATCCTTAATTATTTGGATGGAGGTGCGGAGTTATTGACGCTACTGTGTATAATTGATATAATGCAATGGCCCATGTCGGTTAGGATTTTTTCCTTTTTTTTGGGGGGGGGGAGGGTTCCTTATTTTATCCATTTTTTGTAACCACTATGAGTTTGGGAGGTTAATATCATGTATTTATATTTATACCTTAACCTATTATGTACTCTCAAGCTCATGTATTCATGTTTCATTTATGTCTGTTTAAAATCAATAAAAAGATTTAAAAAGAAAGGACTACTCTGAGGAAAAGGTGGAATAGGCGCAACGGGCCGAGTGGCCTGCTCCTGTTTCCTTTTTCTAAAGTCCGAGTTTACCTTTGCGCCTGGTTCTCCCTTGACCTTCAGCCTGTCCTTTTGCACAGGGGAGCGCTCACACTCCGGAGCTCCATCGGCAGCCGCTGCGGGCCAGCTCCCGGATCCCAGCAGCAGGAGACAGGACCGGGAGGAAACTCCGGACAACAGGCCCCGATCCACGGCGGGGAAAGTCCGGGCACCCCCTGTGTGGCAGAAACATCTCACGGAATCTCCGCCCGAATCTTCACCTCCGCCATCGGAAGGGTTCAAAACTCCGGCCGCTGTTGCAGCCTTTACCCGGGGAGCTGCTCCCAATCTCGGGTCTCTCACCGGGTCCACTCGTTCCCGGTTCCAAACTTCGGTCCGCCCACTGACACTCCTCAGCCAATGGAGGCCAGAGTCTCCCAGCGGTGGTCTCTGATTGGCTGTGAGTGTGTCCGAGGGCGGGCTGTTACCGGGAACCGGAGATGTCAGTCACCGTTTGTTCTCAGACTCAAAGCAAGTTCCCCGAGGCTCAAAGTTCAAAGTAAATTTTATAATTACTTTTTAATATTTTAAATTTTTATTGAACACAAAGACAGAAACACTAAACATATGCTAACAAAGCCAGGGAATCACATAAAAGCAGCAACGAATATATAACCATTAACTTTAAATATACAAATAAACAAGGAAATCCGCTCTAAATACTGTTGGACAGAAGGGACTGTATCTAAGAGGAGTCACAAAACAAGAACGTTTACAGAGATAACACAAAATATTGACAGATTTGTACAGTCTTTACAGGTTTCTGGTTAAGGGAAGTGTTCAGAGTATAAACGTATAGTTTGAAGTCTGAGGTAAAAATCTAAATGAAGGTTTCTTATTGCTGTGTTTGCATTTATGGATATAAAATTTGCTGTAAATTAACAAAAGATTTATGATAGAGAAATGATCCCTGTGAGATTTGGTATTACTAGTAAACCCAATAAGACATTTTCAAAACAAAAAGTAAAATCCACATTAATAAATTAATCTATAAATTGACAAACATCAAACCAAAATGTTTTAACATATTCACAATCCCAAAACAGATGAAATAAATCCTCTGGATATCAACCACAAAAAGAACAGTTAGTCTCAATATCAGAATTAACCCTTGTCAAATAAACATTATTTGGATAATATCTATGTATAATTTAAAATAAGCCCCAAATACTCCTCCACCTCAGATTCCCCAAGTGACGATTCCAAAAACTAACAGAGTACATATAAGTCGCCACAAACAACTCCTGCAAACATGCAGAGCAAAGCTACAGAATGGTAACTATATCTGGATCACTGAAAGATCAACCAGAGTGCAGAAGACAACAAACTTCGCCAATGCAAATAAACAATGAGAACATGAAATAACCGCAGCGGCTGCCGATAGATGTCCGGTGCTCTCAGCTCTCCCTGTTCAATCTGACAGGACAAGAAACAGTGAGGCACAAAGGTAACCGAGTGTTTCAGAAAACAAGAAATCGAGAAGGCGTGGCCATTTGGCCCCTTGCGCTACCACTGTCCTTCAACTCAGAACATGCTTGACTTTTGACCTCAGCACCACTTTCCTGCAACTTTCCATCACCGCTGAGCCCCAGGATATGTCTATTCAATTTCGAAACCTTGTGGAGATAATTGCAATGATTCACTGCACTCTGGGTGAGGACATTTCTCCTAACCTCAGTCCTGCTCAGTTCTCCTCGTATTCTGAGTCTGTGCCCGCTGGTTCCACACCTTCTGGGAAACATCATTCCAGCACATCCACTTTAAATATCTTGTGAGATTATATTTCTCTAATTCTGAGACAGGAATACAATCTGACTCAGTTAAACCACCTCTTGTTTCACTCATTTTGAGACAGTCCCAGTACGATCATTTGTTGTGGGAGCAACTCTATGGACATCAAGTGAGTGCAGTTATCCTGTGTTGTTCCACAGCCTGATGGTTGAGGGGTAGTAACTGTTCCTGACCCTGGTGGGGCGAGTCCTGAGGCTCTTGTACCTTCTACCTGATTACAGCAGTGAGAAAAGAGCCTGCCTGTATGGTGAGCCTGATCACAGCCGCCTGTATCACCGTCCCCTCTGGCCTGTCCTATCCGGGACCAAAGGGATTGTGGAGAGTAAATGTGGTACTCTGTCGAGTATCACTGTGATCCGTCCCCTCTGGCCTGCACTATCCGGGACCAAAGGGATTGTGGACAGTAAATGTGGTACTCTGTCGAGTATCACTGTGATCTGTCCCCTCTGGCCTGCCCTATCCGGGATCAAAGGAATTGTGGATAGTAAATGTGGTACACTATCGAGTATCACTGTCACCCAGAATCACTTCCTGCCCCTTATTATTCTTGTCTGTGATTCCAGTGCGATAGTCTCCGGCCTAATGTCCCCTCTTTCTACAAACTCCTTTTCTGTCCTTAGCCAAGTGTCCTCTTCATCTGCACCATCCGCACGATCCTGCCACCCGTTCTGGGTTCTTCGTCGGGACCCGAACTCCATCTCCTCAGTACCGGTTCTCTGTGCACACTCTCGCTTTTCCACAGTCCCTTTAAAGAGTCAATTGCGCTCCCTATTCATCAGAATTTATGTCACCCGGGGCCAGGTCTGACACAGCGAATTGAGATTAGTTTACTTAATGGAGTGGGCAGGCTTGGGCCTGAGACAGTTTAAAAAAGTCTGCACTGCCAGCTGGACACACTGATCTGTCCAGGGATTTGCCGGCATTGGACTCTCACGTATCCTTAAAACGAGCTATAAAGTACGCAAGGGATTCTCCTTTTCTCTGCAGTTATCAGATAAATTCTCAAAATCCGCATGCAGTCGGGCTGTCATTCAAATGGGTTCCCTTACCTCAGTGACCCACCGTGCCAGGGCCTGTGTTACATCAGCCCCTCTGGTGGCTCCCGGTCACCATCGAGCGTCTGCCTGTGAAAGGGGAACCCACTCCCTGTCCGTGTCCGAGAGGTTCCATATATAACCCTGAGGAGTGGCACAAGTCCCCGGGCAGGGTCTGGAAAGGGAAACCCACTCCCGTTTTCAATGAATTCAGGTAAAGCCCCTCGTCCAGACGGTTATACTGCTGAATATTTTTAAATCCTTTTCTTCTATACTCGCTCCTTGGCTTTGTAAAATTTTTAAAGATGCGTTAACTGTAGGTAAATAACCACAATCTTTTTATGATGCCTCCATTAATCCAATTGTTAAAAAAGATAAAGACCCCTCTGAATTTGCATCCTATTGGCCAATATCCTTGCTGAATACGGATTCTAAGATTTTTACCAAAATTTTGGCCACTACATGAGAAAATGTATTATCTCAAATTATCTCTGAAGAACAGACCGGATTTATTAAAATCTGTTATACATCTTTTAACATTGGAAAATAAATTAAAATAATTTATACTTCTTCATCTAAAATACTAGAATGTCATTTCTTTAGGTGCTGAAAAAGCGTTTGATAGATTTGAATGGCTATATTTAGTTAATACATTGCAGAATTTTAATTTTAGCTTGAAATTTATATCATGGATTAAATTAATGTATTATAAACCTTTGGCTTCACTTCTTACCAATAATCAAAGATCTCCTTTTTTTCAGTTGTCCCGTGGTACGAGGCAAGGCTGCCCTTTAAGTGCTCTATTATTTGACATTGCTTTGGAACCTTTAGCCATTGCCATTCGTGAATCACCTAATATTTTTGGTATTACCCGTGGGTAAGGGACTTATAAGATATTATTATATGCTAATCATTTGCTACTATACATGTCTGACCCTGAGAGATCTATTCCTGCTGTTTCATCCTTGCTTGCTCAGTTTAGTAGCTTTTCTGGCTACAAACTGAATTTTAATAAGTGTGAATTATTTCCATTAAATATGCAAGTTCCAATTTATAAACACTTACTGTTTTAAGTTGTCACAGATCATTTTACTTATTTGGGTATTAAAATTACCAAGAAACATAAGGGTTTATTTAAAGTTAATTTTTTACCTTTAATTGAACAAATCAAGCAACTCGTTACCAGGTGGTCCCCATTATCTCCGTAATTGGTTGGTTGAATTAATACTATCAAGATAATAGTATTACCCCCAAATTTTTATATTTATTCCAAGCATTAACAATTTTTATTCCTAAATCTTCTTTTGATATTATTGACTCCAAAATACCCTCGTATGTCTGGCAGAATAAAAATCCTAGATTAAGTAAAATATATTTACAGAAGCCTAAGAAGGAAGGTGGTTTTGCTTTGCCAAACCTGAGATTTTACTATTGGACAGTTAATATTCAATATTTAATATTTTGGACACGAGAATTGGTTGTAGTACCTTGCCCACAATGGGTAAATTTGGAGTGTAAATCTGTACAAGACTTCTCATTGTTTTCTATTTTAGGATCTTTGCCTCCTTTTGCTTTATCTAAACCAAATAAACAAATAACTAATCCTGTAGTTAAACATACACTAAGAATATGGTTTCAATTTCGTAAATTCTTCAGCTTGAATAAGTTTATCTTATCAACCCCTATTATATCTAACTTTTTGTCCAGCCCTCTTTTATGGACTAAGCCTTTGTGTTATGGAAAACAAAACGTATAACATGTTTTCGTGATCTATTTTTAGATAACAGTTTTATGTCCTTTGAACAGCTATCCAGCCTAAAACTCTTTTTTTTTTAGATACTTGCAAGTTAGCAATTTCTTGAATGTTAGTCTTTTCTGAAATTATGTCCAATGGACATTACAGAAAAAAATTCTGGCTCTGAATCCTTGTCAGAAGGGTTTAGTAGCTATTATTTATAATATGATCATGAAAATACAGCCAGGAGTATCAGAAACAATTAAGAAGGAATGGGAAAAAGAACTTCATAGTCTTATACCCACAGGGCAGTGGGAGAACATTTTACAATTAATCAATTCTTCTTTTATTTGTGCTAAACATGCCTAATACAATTTCAGGTTGTTCATAGGGCTCACATGTCCAAGGATAAACTCGCTCGATTTTATTCTTATGTTAATCCAGCCTGTCACAGATGTCATTCTGAAGTCGCTTTATTGACCCACATGTTCTGGTCTTGCCCCTGTTTGCAAAATTATTGGAAAGATATTTTTGGTATTATTTCAACAGTTCTGAATATCAAATTTGCAACCACATCCTATTACTGCAATTTTCGGTTTACCAATGGTGGATAATAGTCGTTTATCACCTCCCCCCCAGCCCGGCAGATGATTGCATTTGTTACATTAATGGCTAGAAGTTCTATCCTATTGAATTGGAAAGAAATTAATCCTCCAACTATATTTCAGTGGTTTTCTCAAACTATTTCTTGTTCAAGTTTAGAAAAAAATTACAAGTGTTGTCTTTGACCCTTCAGTTAAATATGAAGAAACTTGGAGACCATTTATTCAACATTTTCATATAAACTAAACTGACTTTTCCTGAACCTGACTTTTATTGTCCTTAATTATTTGGGTGGAGGTGCGGAGTTATTGACGCTACTGTGTATAATCGATATAATGCAATGGCCCATGTCGGTTAGGATTCTTTTTCATTTTTTTCCTCTTTTTTTGTAACCACTATGAGTTTGGGAGGTTATTATCATCTATTTCTATTTATACCTTAACCTATTAATTACGTACTCTCAAGCTCTTTGTATTCGTGTTTCATTTATGTTTGTTTAAACTCAAAAAAAAGATTTAAAAATAAAGGACTATTCTGAGGAAAGGGTGGAATAGGCGCAACGGGCCGAATGGCCAGACATGCTCCTGTTTGTTATTTTCTAAAGCACGAGTTTACCTTTGCGCCTTGATCTCCCTTGGTTTTCAGCCGTTCGGATTGCACAGGGGAGCGGTGAGAGCTCCGGAGATCCACCGGCAGCCGCTGCGGGGCAGCTCCCGTCTCCCAGCAGGAAGGGACGGGTCTGGGAGACAACTCCAGACAACAGGCCCCGATCCTCGGCGGGGAAAGGCCGGGCGCCCTCCGTGTAGCTAAAACTTCTCACGGAATCTCCGCCGGTCTCTTCAGCTCTGCCTTCGAAAGGATTCACGACCCGCCGGTGGTGCAGCCGAAACCCGAGGCGCAGCTCCCGGTCTCCGGCCCACTCGGTCCCGGTCCAAACAGCGTCCCGCCCACTGACACCCCTCAGCCAATGAGAGCTCCTTCTCCCAGCGGTGATCGCTGATTGGCTGTGTGTGTGAGAACGGGCTGCTACTGGGAGCTGGAGATGTCAGTCACAGTTTGTTCACAGAATTAAAGGAAAATCC